>NC_069137.1:45282816-45530831 GCF_026914265.1 Mya arenaria | reverse complement strand
TGATCGGCGGTATTCACAATGTGATAGATATTACTCACAATGGTGATAGGCGGTACACACAACGGTGATAGGCGGTACTCACAACGGTGATAGGTGGTACTGACAATGGTGATAGGCGGTACTGACAATGGTGATAGGCGGTACACACAACGGTGATAGGCGGTACTCACAACGGTGATAGGCGGTACTCACAATGGTGATAGGCGGTACACACAACGGTGATAGGCGGTACTCACAACGGTGATAGGTGGTACTCACAATGGTGATAGGCGGTACACACAACGGTGATAGGCGGTACTTACAATGGTGATAGGCGTTTCTCACAATGGTGATAGGCGTTACTCACAATGGTAAGACGGTACTCACAATGGTGATAGGCGGTACACACAATGGTAGTAGACAGTACTCACCATGGTGATAGGCGGTACTCACAATGGTGACAGACGGTACTCACAATGGTGGTAGGCGGTACTCACAATAGCGATAGACTGTATCACAATGGTGATGGGCGGTACACACAACGGCGATAGACTGTACTCACAACGGTGATCGGCGGTCTGTTCACAATGGTGATCGGCGGTATTCACAAAGGTGATACACGGTACTCACAACGGTGATAGGCGGTACACACAATGGCGGTAGGCGGTACTCGCAACGGTGATAGACGGTACTCATAATGGTGTGAAAGACGGTATTGACAATGGTGATAGACGATATTCATAATGGTCCTAGACAGTACACACAATGGTGATAGACGGTACTCACAATGGTGGTAGGCGGTACTCACAATGGCGATAGACGGTACTCACAATGGTGATAGGCGGTACTCACAATGGTCCTAGACAATACACACAATAGTGATAGACGGTACTTATAATGGAAATAGACGGTACTCACAATTGTGATAGACAGTACTAACAATGGTGATAGACGTTACTCAAAATTGTGAAAGACAGTACTAACAATGGTGATAGACGGTACTCATAATGGCTAAAGACGGAACTCACAATTGTGATAGACAGTACTCAAAATGGTTATAGACGGTATTCACAATGGTGATAGCCGGTACTCACAATGGTGATAGACGGTACTCACAAAGGTGATATGCGGTACTCACTATTGTGATAGACAGTTCTCAAAACGGTGATAGACGGTACTCACAATGGTGGTAGGCGGTACTCACAATGGTGATAAGCGGTACTCACATGGTGATAGACGGTACTCACAATGGTGATAGGCTGTATACACAATGGTGATAGGCGGTACTCACAATGGTGATAGGCGGTACTCACATGGGTGATAGACGGTACTCACAATGGTGATAGGCTGTATACAAAATGGTGATAGACGGTACTCACAATGGTGATAGGCGGTACTCACATGGGTGATAGACGGTACTCACAAAGGTGATATGCGGTACTCACTATTGTGATAGACAGTTCTCAAAACGGTGATAGACGGTACTCACAATGGTGGTGGGCTGTACTCACAATGGTGATAAGCGGTACTCACAATGGTGATAGGCGGTACTCACAATGGTGATAGGCTGTATTCACAATGGTGATAGGCGGTACTCACAATGGTGATAGACGGTACTCACAATGGTGATAAGCGGTACTCACAATGGTGATAGACGGTACTCACAATAGCGATATGCTGTACACGCAATGGTGATAGGCGGTACTCACAATGTTGATAGGCGGTACTCACAATGGTGATAGGCGGTACTCACAATGGTGAAAGGCGGTACTAACAATGTTGATAAGCGGTGCTCACAATGGTGATAGGCGGTGTTTGCAATGGTGATAGGCGGTGATACAATGGTCATAAACGGTACTCATATTGATGATAGGTGGTATTGACAATGGTGATAGACGGTACTCACAATGGTGATAGACGGGACTCACAATGATGATAGGTGGTACTCACGATGGTGATAGGCGGTGTTCACAATGATGATAGACGGTACTCACAATGGTGATAGACGCTATTCACAATGGCGATAGGCCGTACTCACAATGGTGACAGAGGGTGTTCGCAATGATGATAGACGGTACTGTTAGTGGTGATAGGCAGTACTCACAGTGGTGATACACGGTACTCACAATGGTGAAAGGCGGTACACACAGTGATGATAGGCGGTACACACAACGGTAAAATGCGGTGTTCACAATGATGATAGGCGGTGTTCACAATGACGATAGGCGGTACTCACAATGATGATAGGTGGTACTCACAATGGTGATAGGCGGTGTTCACAATGATGATAGACGTTACTCACAATGGGTGATAGGCGGTACTTACAATGGTGATAGACGGTACTCACAGTGGTAATGGGCAGTACTCACAATGGTGATGGACAGTACTCACAATGGTAATAGACGGTACTCACAATGGTGATAGACGGTACACACAATGGTGATGGACAGTACTCACAATGGTAATAGGCGGTACTTACAATGGTGATAGACGGTACTCACAGTGGTAATGGGCAGTACTCACAATGGTGATGGACAGTACTCACAATGGTAATAGACGGTACTCACAATGGTGATAGACGGTACACACAATGGTGATAGGCAGTACTCCACGGTGCACATGGTGGCCAAAGGAGTATTCACGAACGTGAAAGGCGGCACTCTTAATGATAATAGGCAATACTTAGCCCGGCTAGCGGTAATATTACAAGAGTAAAATAGGCAGTACAAAGCACGGAAAATATTCTAGAATCTATGTGATTCCATCGAGAGGGCTATAAAAACTAAAACGCTCGTGATGTTTTTTGGTTGTCTGTATATCCACCATTTTAATGCAATATGCATTTATTTGTTCATGTATATGCAATGGCAACGAAAGTATGCGAATGCATTGTGGTAATAAATTGTTAATGTTGAATTGTTAAACGCAAAGACAAACAAATGAGAATTCGGGGTACAATTTTAATAGCAATGAACGGCTTTAGTTTAATAAGCAATTTCATAAAATCGCACCAAACAGTTTTTTATGGAAGGAAAACAATGTACCGTTTTGTTGAAATGAAATGGTAGGAACCTATAACATGACAGGAGAAAAACGTGAATAATTGCAATCAAATTAAGAATAAGAAACATGATTGATATTTTTTCTTGCATACCTAAAATTATGAATTTGTGGAAAAATGACGTAGAAAACGCACTTTTGTACATTTCACAAAAAAGCGCGTGTGACGTTGTGTACTGACGTCAGAAAGCGCATTAGTTTTAAATCATTATCTACGGATATTAGTTCCTTTACAAATCGCGCTTTTACGATTATTTTCAGTTTGAATTAAAAGTATTGTATACTTATATTTTTGATTCCGCTTTAGAGAAACTGCAAAATATACTTTCATAAACCATACAATAAAAGAAATCAGAAATGGCGCGTTGTTGCGCGTGACTCATCTTACATGGGGTGTAAGATGAGTTTTTCCAGCACCGGTACCATGACCGGAAACACACGTCCGGTGTGCAAGCATTTTTCTATCCGGAACGGACACACATGATAGATATTTTTTCTAGCATACCTTACATTACATTTTTTTGTGAGGAAAATACATAAGAAAGCGCATTTTTGTACATTTCACCAAAAAGCGCGTGTGATGATGTTTACTGACGTCATGACGCGCAGTAATTTGTATTCACTGCATACGTATATAAGTTCCTTCTCTATCACGTCTTTTATGGGTTATTTTGGGGGGATGCCAGATGGAGTTTTCCAGCACGGCTGAATTTACCGGAAATGCCTATCCGGTGTACTAGAAATAGTAATGCATTGTACTGCCTGATATGTGTTGTCTCAATCACATTATTCACGATATTCAAATTAAAGACTTGTTGTAATAATTTATAGAAACAGCCTGTATGACGTGAGCTCTCAGTCATCTCTGGTTAACAGAAAATAACATATCTGAACAGAGTTTATTCGACTGAAACCATTAGGGTTTCTCAGCATAAAGATATACACAATAGATAAATTACAAGAACTAACAATTTAAAAAAATGATAAAACGGTTTTGATAGCTACTTTACTAAATATATAAGAGAGTTCATTCAAATGAGCATTTGTTTTACAATGGAACAACCCATGATTTTTATCATAAATTTATGTTCACAATATTGTTGAGAACAGCGTTTTTGCTTTAGTTGCATTACATCTGTATCAATTATATCATTGGGATGAATAAAATCAAGTTTATAATGTTGCATACTATAGCTACTGATAATTAACAAACACACAAACGATGAAATGCTTTAATAGTCTACTCAAATCTTAACGGCTCTATCGAAACATCATGGTAGACGTCTTCAGTCTTTGAGGATCGCCCCGTTTAAATGACAGGTAATAAAAATAATCACTGGTGTACGGTCCATTGAGGTTATTGCCCATGCAACCATTGTACCACCAGCCTCCTCCAAAGTTTTGGGCACAGTTGTCAGGCCAGTTGTCCGCGTCCCTGTCGTACGTTGAAAAGGGCTGGTGGTTGATATCATACCTTCCACCCGTGTTGGACAGAAGGAAGGAATCGGACACTGTGAATATACAATTAGTATAAGTATTATTTGATCTCTAAAAAGGGTTTGCTTGTCAATCATATTAAGGTATAAACAAGTCAACCTATTGCTAACAGACTTGTTTTTTTTTTAATTTCTTGAATGTAGATGAGATAATATATTCGTTTTTGGAACACAAGGTACAGTGTCTAGAGATATTAATTAATTAGAATCATATATGCGATATTTTGGCGCTTTTTAACTGGAGAGTTTGTGCTGGCTTTGCTATTTAAGGGCTAGACACCAGACGGTCCCCAAATCGGAAAAAAAACCACAAGCTTATATCTGTCAATACGAGCTAATATGAAGCCGATAATACATCATTTTATAATAGTAGATCACCTTGTTGTCGCTGTCTCAGCTGAGTTTAGCCGTATAATAATAGCGCATAATGGTTTCCCAATACATATCGCCCGGAATTAACATAACTGGGTTTTCCCATGCCGGTACAAATAAAAAGTGAATTTCGAGCTATTGAAATTCATTTAACAGTCCAATGACTCTATTGTTTTTCAGAAGTATATTACGGTTTAATTTTGTTTGTACCGGAGGATTAGGTAGGGAAAACCAGAAAAAGCTTTAATTCCGGGCTACAACTATTTAAAGTGCGTATATTTAGCATGTGAAAGTCACGTAATAAGTACAGATACATACACCTAATTTATTTTCTAAAATTAACTGGGATTACGCGGAAGTCAGAACCAGAACATTTCGAATTGGAAAATACGCAAAAAAATGCCTGTTTCTTCAGCGATGTAATACATCAGTTAGTAAGATTTAATGCGTTGTATACAATGATTTAATTGAATGTAAGTTTTTGAAAAAAATATTTTTTCCTTGCACTTATATCATCTGGTTTCTAGTCCTTAGTTTTATTACATCCCCCACATATAAAGATTGTTTATATGTGCACAAATTATACGTGTTTTTTCTTTTAATAATTAAAGTCGAATGCGTTAAACATTATCATTCATTATAATTAAAACATTTCCCTTGTGCACCCATCTACAAGTTTTACCTTTAAAAGGCATGTCATGATAATTATCGAATCGCGACGTATTTTATTAAAATAATATAGCAACTTCTAGCATCGACTAAGACTTAAATATACTGGGCACTAATATATTTGACAAAATAAATATTGTGGTGAATTATTCCGTTTTAAATACATTAAATTGTTCTAATATACTTGATATAAAAGGATAATTTAGTATAATTATGTCTCTTTGGAAACTAATAAAGGGTAATGATCTTAGTTAGACGTATTGTATTTAAACAGTGTATCAATTTCTCCCAAATTCCTCGAATAACATACTTCCTCTTGAGTTGATCCTCCTATCAACGTTAAAGTTGTACTGGTCAGGTGGAGAAATATAGAAACCCGCGTACTCGTCAAATCCAGTAGTTCCATCTGGTAAACTCATGTCCACTCGTAACGTCATGTTACCACGGCTTGTCATTGAATGGAGAACATCCAGACCTGTGAAAAAGATAAATTTAATTCAACTATAATCTTATGCGATGTGTACACTCGTGTTCGAGCGTTATAGGTAAAGGGTACGAACAATACTATATATAGTAACACAAATAGCAGGTTGTGAAGGCCACTATGACTTAGTTGCTTTTCATCCTAATAATTAATTGATTAAAATCTCTTTATATCGATGGACACGGCGTATTGCCATTTAAGTTCAACAACTCGTGAAACTTTTGTGATAGAGTAAAAACTATATGTGCACATGTCATTATATAGAAGAAACATGGGCGTCGAACAGAGAAAAAAGTGTGTTCATTTTCATAAGATATAGAAGAAACGATTGCATCTTACAGTAAAGACTTTGTGTACAAATGTCATTAGATATATAAGAAACGTGTGTGTCTAACGGTGTAAACTATGAGTACAAATGTCATTAGATATAGAAGAAACGTGTGCGTCTAACGTGGTAAACTATGAGTACAAATGTCATAAGATAAAGAAGAAACCTGGGCGTCTAACGGTGAAGACTATGTGTACAAATGTCATTATATATAGAAGAAACGTGTGCGTCTTACGGTGTAAACTATGAGTACAAATGTCATTAGATATAGAAGAAACGTGTGCGTCTAACAGGGAAAACTATGTGTACAAATGCCATAAGATATATAAATATTTATGCGAAAAGCTACAGAAGACACGTGTGCGTCTTACGATGACGACTATGTGTGCATATTTCATTTGATTTAGAAGACACGTGTGCGTCTTACAGTGAACACTATGTGAACATATTTAATTGGATATAAAAGACACGTGTGCGTCTTACAGTGAACACTATGTGAACATATTTTATTGGATATAAAATACACGTGTGCGTCTTACAGTGAACACTTTGTGAACATGTTTTATTGGATATAAAAGACACGTGTGCGTCTTACAGTGAACACTATGTGAACATATTGTATTGGATATAAAAGACACGTGTGCGTCGTACAGTGAAAACTATGTGAACATATTTCGTTTTAATATAGAAAAATCGTGTGCTTCTAACAGTGAAAACTACATGTACATATTTCATTTAATATAGAAAAATCGTGTGCTTCTAACAGTGAAAACTACGTGTTCATAATTCATTTAATATAGAAAAATCGTGTGCTTCTAACAGTGAAAACTACGTGTACATAATTCATTTAAAATAGAAAAATCGAATGGGTCTAACAGTGAAAACTATGTGTACATATTTCATTTATATAAAATAATCGTGTGCTTCTAACAGTGAAAACTACGTGTACATAATTCAATTAATATAGAAAAAACGAATGGGTCTTACAGTGAAAACTATGTGTACATATTTCATTTAATACAGAAAAAACGAATGGGTCTAACAGTGAAAACTATGTGTACATATTTCATTTAATACAGAAAAATCGAGTGGGTCTAAAAACTATGTGTACATATTTCATTTAATACAGAAAAATCGAGTGGGTCTAACAGTGAAAACTATGTGTACATATTTCATTTAATACAGAAAAATCGAGGGCGTCTAACAGTGAAAACTATGTGTACATATTTCATTTAATATAGAAACATCGAATGCGTCTAACAGTGAAAACTATATGTACATATTTCATTTGATATAGAAAAATCGAATGCGTCTAACAGTGGAAACTTTGTGTACATATTTTTCATTTGATAAAGAAGTAACGTGTCCGTCAATAATGAAGACTATATGTACATATTTCATAAGATATAGAAGAAACCTGGGCGTCTTACCATGAAATCTATGTGTGCATATTCCATTGAATATCGAAGAAACGTGTGCGTCTTACGGTAAAGACTTTGTGATCATATTTCATTAGATATAGAAGAAACTTGTCCGTCTAATAGCGAATATTATGTGTACATATTTTACTGGATATAGAAGAAACGTGGGCGTCTAATAGTGAACTCTATGTGTACCCATTTCATAAGATATAGGAGTAATTGCCCAAATAAAATGATTGCCCTCGGGCTAAAGCTCTCGGGCAATTATTCCTTCTACTGAGGCAATTATCAACCAAAAGCCATGGTCAACCATGAATTATTCTATAAATAAACCATTCTTCGAACAGAGTATACATTAGTTATAGGCATTTGAACTCATGGTTTTAGTTTATTCGCAAATTAACACTTAATATCATTTAGTGTTATTTACGTGGCGCATACAACTGAAAACCCTTACGTCAAAATTAATGTTTGTGAACGGGCATTTTTAAATTTCTGTTTACTTTCTGAGATGTCTTGTTTGATATATATATGTCTAGTATATTATAACGAAGAGTATCATTCAATTATCGTTTGTTCATACGATGAAAGGTTTCGTTATCGTAAGAACGCACCTGTCCAGAATTCACCATCCAATGAACCAAATCCCCTCTCGTAATCCGCAAAGCTCCTGTTGAAGGCAACAGAACCATCATAGCGTCTTTGAAACACCTACATATGGAAAGCAATGTTAATAACTAATTTGATTACAAACCATTTGTATATCCGAATACCTGGATAATGCACTGAGCTTGACTAAAAGCAATACTTTTTAAAAAAAAAGCCGCGATAAAAAAAGTTGGCATAAACGTCATTTTTCGGTTAAATGACATTGAAAATACTAAATAAACCTTAAAGAAAACCGATGTGTATTAATTGAAAATATAATCATTTTTTGTGAAGTTTATATTTATCCCCATGTATGTCGATTATATTATGCAGTTACATGATTTACTCTAAAATTGTGCAGAATATATCCAAAAACATTATATCTCAAATACTTATAAACGTTGCCAATAATTTCTAATGTATAAAGGTCAAATACACGTGCTGTAACTTCGCTCTGTCAAATACTTTTAATAACATGTTTCCTTTCTAACTAAACATTATAAGACTACGGAATATTAAGCTTAAAGAAACTCGACATGTTTTCATTTAAATGTTCCATAGCTCTATATAATATAGTTATTATTGTAAAGGACAATGCCACCTATTCATGTCTAGTGTCATACTGTCGTTACATTATACACACTCATAAATATGCTAAAATATACGAAACAGTTTTCATCATATATATTTATATTAAAGTCGAACACAATGCATACTTTCTGAGGTAAAAAGGCCCAACACATTGAAACACTCTGATTCTTACTTTTAATGTGTCGAATATTTCATATAGCATTTTTTCGAACTAAGTATTGACTACATACCTTAAAACACATTATTCATTAGTATGTATGTTCCAAATAATTTCATATGTAAGGTGTCTTATATGCGTCGAATGCCTTGAACAGCATAAACATTTACTGTATATATCTGGGAACAGTTTATGCATAAGTCGTAATTCTTATTGGTCGACTGCTTTAAGCAACAGTTTTATTCGCTGTGTATGGGTAGACTTCTTTAAATAGCATTGATCTTTACTATTTTTGAACATACACCTGCATTATTCTTTACCATAAATGGGTCATGCATTTCGAACAACAATACTTTTACTATTAATGGGACAACATCATAAACATATTTGATAGATAAGAGTTTGATCTCTATAGAATGTCTTTATTTTGCACAAAATATGATTGAAAAGATTATTGCGTTATTTCTTTTAAGATAAAAGAGATATTGCAAAACACGACATGAGCACGTTAGTGTAGTTACACGTGCATGTAAAATGTGCCGTTGAATTTTAAACTCGTTCTCCTATATTACTTTCAACTTTTGCTCGTAGGTTTGATGATACAAACATTTATCACTTTCCTCGTGTAATTTAATAAGTCATTTAGAACTTGTACGAAATAAATATATGTTGATGACGTAGAGCGCAAAAAGTAGCCCACTCATACTCTTATCAATAATCATAATGTCACAATGCCTTTCTTATAAACATCTTTCGGTTAAGAAACGTTAATTCGTATCTTACTTCCAATGCCAAGGTATTCACTGACCAGGCCCCAATTTCTCGAAACTTCTTAAGCTTAACAGGCTTAAGTCGCTTATTTCAGTTAGCCTAAAAACATACTAAAAATGGATTTTGAAAAATAAAAAATCTTTTATTGTCATTTAGAATATTCCTTCATAATTTCTACAAACTCTTAAGAAGTAAATAATACACATTTTATAGAACAACAAAAATAGTGAAATAAGCTTAATCCTGTTATAAAAGACTTAAGAAGTTTCGAGAAATTGGGGCCTGGCTCATAAACATATCGTTTTATAAGAAACTAGAATTTAATGAGATTAGTGTAACATTAATTTAAACACAATCATACTTACAGTCCACCCACCACCTTCGGTATCCATATCGCAGTTAACCTCCACTTCCTTGTGCGTGTTCCAGGGCGTGATTATGTACATACCTGACCCACGTGACATGCCTAGTTTTAACACATCGCTGCAGTCATCTGGTTAGTATAATAATGTCACAATTAAGAAAGAAAGTTTGATTATTGGCATATGTATAATTGTGAAAGAACTTGCATTCGCATTAAGTTAAACATCAACATATTACGTCTACATATATATAATCACTGATATTGAAATCGTTGAGGTTAAAACTGTAATAAAAATGCTTTGAAATAACAAAATATTATTATATTGAAAGTATAAAACTGCTGCAATAACTATAAATAGTAAAACTACGTAGACATTCGGCTGACAACAGGCATGTCTCGAGTTGGTATATTATTTTGATAAATACGTTCAGAAAAACTTCTAGTTCTGTGATTTACTTCATTCATTTGAACATAATGTTCTCTTAAAACTTTGTCTCCTTTTAACATTATTAGCTGCATGTTAAACCTTATACTCGTACGATATATTAAACACTTCAGTTTAGCTTCTTCTTCTTTATTCTCGCAAAAATTGAAAAGCTAAAGGTATAACATACACAAACAATATTTACTTGTGAGAGACTATTCATCTTTAAAAGTGAACACCACGTACTCACATGGACATATCTCGTGAATGACGCATTCCTCTGTATCCGTATCACTTCCAATGCAAATGCCATCAGTAAAAGGCGGAGTTACATCACATGACCTGTGTCTACTTCTGCTGCCCTTGTCACATGACCGAGAACAATCGGACCATGCAGACCAGTCACTCCACGAAATGTGAACTAGATAGAAAAAACAAAAAACAATATTTTAAGGCGGTGTAGCAACGCTAGTGCTGGAACTAAATCTGCTGCACGTGTCACGTGAATTAGAACAGAAATACCATGACGACCATTATTGTCGTGAACTGTAACATAGATAGAGGTATAGAGAATTAGTTAACGGCAGTAGAGCAGCCAAGGTTCTGTAACTCATTCTATTACGCCCGGTCCCTTGACTGCGATCAGTCGGACCATACAAAACCATACTTATATTATGAACTAGACGGAGAAATATTGAACAACAGTGGAGCAAAGCAGGTTCTTTGAATATTTCTTCTGCCCCTGTCAAAACGATAATCCAGACTAGTCACTCCATTAAGTCGGATCTCGATAGGGAAATAGATCAATAAAATGCATCGTCAATTTCATAAATGATCATTCATTGATTCGTATGTTGTAAATGGGAGACATGGATTAGAATGTTCAGTAATGATGTGTTAACACTGCTACAATTGTATACAAACGTCTGCTGTTGTCTCTTTGACGCGAGCCATTTTAGAAATGTAGAATTACCAACATGACCCAATCCTTAATAACCATGCTTACAAAGGTTGTCGAAGCAATGTTTGTCCTAAATAGTATCTATTCATGGCAGATTAAATAACGTTATGTCATATTGACTTTACTCCACTGTTGAAGTGACCATACAACACAGTACATTGATCGGTACACCGCTTATCAAACACATCTATTAACCTTTTAATGAACCTTTTTTATAACCTAATCGACATATGTTTGAGTAACTAATACAGGTAGTCAATTGTAGAAGATATAATTGCTTTAAACAAGTAAGCAAGAATACGGTTGTATAATATATGATATACTCACGTTAGGTGCGAGCTACTTACGCGCCTTGATGGTGACCATAATACGGTCTTCTATTGTAGATCTCTGCTCCTCAATGATGCCAACAACTTCATTTGCTCTGCCTATTAGTTCTTCAACCTTCTTTTCCATCTCAATTGTTCGTTTTGGACATTTGCCTGTGCAGCATAAAGGTCTTGAAGGATATTTGTTTTAAAACGTTCAAGAGTATCAGTTTCATTTGCGACATGTTTTCCCACTTGAGAATTAATAGCAAGCAAAGTTTTATTGTTTTCTTGTTTTTCATTTTCAAATTGTATGGCCATATCAGTCCTAACGTCGGAGCTTAAGTTGCTCAAATATATAAAACTATCAGAGCGCAATTTCCGCCCACTTTCAGCTACTGTATTGTTGACCTTTTGCAAAGTAGCTGATATATTTCAGCGCTCTGTAGCACGTGGGCATTGACCATGCTAACTAATGAGCTTACAGTCGAGGATGCATTCGAAACAAAGGCCGACAATGTGTCTTTGAAAACGCTATTGACATTAGTAAGTTCTTTTTTATGCTTTTTAAACGAATGTTTATACATTGTAAGCGTTTTTGTGATGTCGCTAATTTCAGATTTTGAATATGTATTTCCTACAGTATGCCCGGTTTTTGATTCGACACTGTCCGTCTCCCGAGTATCGCTATAGGATGTGTTAACAAGTGATTCAAGCATTGAAACTCTATCAGTTAATGTACTAAAATCTCCTTCAATTGTGTCCAATCTCTGAAACAAGAACAAATCCTCCTTTAAAAAAGGGCTGTAACTGCATGATAACATTTGTTAACTCATTAGAAATAAAATCTAAGTTGCAAATGGAGAAAAGTCATTTCTAACAAGATTTTTTTTATCTTAGATATGTTACAAACTTATACGACCTATTTTAAGATTGTTATCACTTATCAAGTTGTCAATACATAAAGAAGTATTGAGAAGCTAGCGTCGCCGGTATATTTCACTTGACATATCAATAAAACTAAAACTACATATTGACCACAAAAGGAGTTCATAATGCTACTATGTACCCTACGCCATTACCAATGAGTATTATACTGTCATCGGTCAATATTACTTGACAGGTCAGTAAAACTACATATTGCCCTCAAACATATATAAATGAACGATATGTTTTGTTCACAATTCAGAACCACTTATATGCTAGCGTCCTAGGTCAATATCACTTGACATGCAAGCAAAAGTAAATATTTACCACAGCTAAAGTATATAATTGCACAATCTTTACAAATCGCATTACGTAGTATCAAGAAACTCGCGTTCTCGGTCAGTATCGCTGAATAGGTCAGCAAAATTACATATTGCCTTCAGGAGAAGTATATAATTGTACAGAAAACCAAAATATTGACCTCAGCATAAGTATATAATTGTACAGCAAAACTACATATTGCCCTCAACAGAAGTATATAATTGTAAAGAAAACCAAAATATTGACCTCAACAGAAGTATAAAATTGTACATCAAAACTATATATTGACTCCAACCGAAGTATAAAATTGTACATCAAAACTATATATTGCCCTCAACAATAGTATATAATTGTACAGAAAACCAAAATATTGACCTCAACAGAAGTATAAAATTGTAAAGCAAAACTATATATTGCCCTCAACAGAAGTATAAAATTGTACATCAAAACTACATATTGACTCCAACCGAAGTATATATTTGTACAGCAAAACTACAAATTGACCTCAACAGAAGTATATAATTGTACAGCAGAACTATATATTGACCTCAACAGAAGTATATAATTGTACAGCAAAACTACATATTGACCTCAAGAGAAGTATATAATTGTACAGCAGAACTACATATTGCCCTCAACAGAAGTGTATAATTGTACAGCAAAACTACATATCGTCCTCAAGAGAAGTATATAATTGTACAGCAAAACTACATATTGACATCAAGAGAAGTATATAATTGTACAGCAAAACTACATATTGACCTCAACAGAAGTATATAATTGTACAGCAGAACTACATATTGCCCTCAACAGAAGTGTATAATTGTACAGCAAAACTACATATCGTCCTCAAGAGAAGTATATAATTGTACAGCAAAACTACATATTGCCCTCAAGAGAAGTATATAATTGTACAACAAAACTACATATTGCCCTCAAGAGAAGTATATAATTGTACAGCAGAACTACATATTGCCCTCAAGAGAAGTATATAATTGTACAGCAAAACTACATATTGACATCAAGAGAAGTATATTATTGTACAGCAGAACTACATATTGCCTCAAGAGAAGTATATAATTGTACAGCAGAACTACATATTTACCTCAAGAGAAGTATATAATTGTACAGCAAAACTAAATATAGCCCTCAACAGAAGTGTATAATTGTACAGTAAAAACTACATATTGCCCTCAACAGTAGTATATAATTGTACAGCAAAACTACATATTGCCCTCAAGAGAAGTATATAATTGTACAGCAAAACTACATATTGCCCTCAAGAGAAGTATATAATTGTACAGCAGAACTACATATTGCCCTCAAGAGAAGTATATAATTGTACAGCAGAACTACATATTGCCCTCAAGAGAAGTATATAATTGTACAGCAAAACTACATATTGCCCTCAAGAGAAGTATATAATTGTACATCAAAACTACATATTGCCCTCAAGAGAAGTGTATAATTGTACAGCAAAACTACATATTGACCTCAAGACAAGTATATAATTGTACAGCAAAACTACATATTGACATCAAGAGAAGTATATAATTGTACAGCAAAACTACATATTGCCCTCAAGAGAAGTATATCATTGCACAGCAAAACTACATATTGCCCTCAAGAGAAGTATATCATTGCACAGCAAAACTACATATTGCCCTCAAAACAAGTATATAATTGTACAACAAAACTACATATTGACCTCAAGACAAGAATATAATTTTACAACAAAACTACATATTGACATCAAGAGAAGTATATAATTGTACAGCAAAACTACATATTGCCCTCAAGAGAAGTATATAATTGTACAGCAAAACTACATATTGCCCTCAAGACAAGTATATAATTGTACAGCAAAACTACATATTGCCCTCAAGAGAAGTATATAATTGCACAGCAAAACTACATATTGACCTCAAGACAAGTATATAATTGTACAGCAGAACTACATATTGACATCAAGAGAAGTATATAATTGTACAGCAAAACTACATATTGCCCTCAACAGAAGTGTATAATTGTAAAGAAAACCAAATTTTGACCTCAACAGAAGTATAAAATTGTACATCAAAACTATATATTGCCCTCAACAATAGTATATAATTGTACAGAAAACCAAAATATTGACCTCAACAGAAGTATAAAATTGTACAGCAAAACTATATATTGCCCTCAACAGAAGTATAAAATTGTACATCAAAACTACATATTGACTCCAACCGAAGTATATATTTGTACAGCAAAACTACAAATTGACCTCAACAGAAGTATATAATTGTACAGCAAAACTACATATTGCCCTCAACAGAACTGTATAATTGTACAGCAAAACTACACATCGTCCTCAAGAGAAGTATATAATTGTACAGCAAAACTACATATTGCCCTCAAGAGAAGTATATAATTGTACAGCAAAACTACATATTGCCCTCAAGAGAAGTATATAATTATACAGCAGAACTACATATTTCCCTCAAGAGAAGTATATTATTGTACAGCAGAACTACATTTTGCCTCAAGAGAAGTATATAATTGTACAGCAGAACTACATATTTCCCTCAAGAGAAGTATATAATTGTACAGCAAAACTAAATATAGCCCTCAACAGAAGTGTATAATTGTACAGCAAAACTACATATTGCCCTCAACAGAGTAGTATATAATTGTACAGCAAAACTACATATTGCCCTCAAGAGAAGTATATAATTGTACAGCAAAACTACATATTGCCCTCAAGAGAAGTATATAATTGTACAGCAGAAACTACATATTGCCCTCAAGAGAAGTATATAATTGTACAGCAGAACTACATATTGCCCTCAAGAGAAGTATATAATTGTACAGCAAAACTACATATTGCCCTCAAGAGAAGAATATAATTGTACATCAAAACTACATATTGCCCTCAACAGAAGTGTATAATTGTACAGCAAAACTACATATTGACCTCAAGACAAGTATATAATTGTACAGCAAAACTACATATTGACATCAAGAGAAGTATATAATTGTACAGCAAAACTACATATTGCCCTCAAGAGAAGTATATCATTGCACAGCAAAACTACATATTGCCCTCAAGACAAGTATATAATTGTACAGCAAAACTACATATTGACCTCAAGACAAGTATATAATTGTACAGCAAAACTACATATTGACCTCAAGACAAGTATATAATTGTACAGCAAAACTACATATTGACCTCAAGACAAGTATATAATTGTACAACAAAACTACATATTGACATCAAGAGAAGTATATAATTGTACAGCAAAAATACATATTGCCCTCAAGAGAAGTATATAATTGTACAGCAAAACTACATATTGCCCTCAAGACAAGTATATAATTGTACAGCAAAACTACATATTGCCCTCAAGAGAAGTATATAATTGCACAGCAAAACTACATATTGACCTCAAGACAAGTATATAATTGTACAGCAGAATTACATATTGACATCAAGAGAAGTATATAATTGTACAGCAAAACTACATATTGACCTCAAGACAAGTATATAATTGTACAGCAAAACTACATATTGCCCTCAAGAGAAGTATATAATTGTACATCAAAACTACATATTGACCTCAAGACAAGTATATAATTGTACAGCAAAACTACATATTGACCTCAAGACAAGTATATAATTGTACAGCAAAACTACATATTGACATCAAGAGAAGTATATAATTGTACAGCAAAACTACATATTGACCTCAAGACAAGTATATAATTGTACAGCAAATGTACATATTGACATCAAGAGAAGTATATACTTGTACAGCAAAACTACATATTGCCCTCAAGAGAAGTGTATAATTGTACAGCAAAACTACATATTGACCTCAAGACAAGTATATAATTGTACAGCAAAACTACATATTGACATCAAGAGAAGTATATAATTGTACAGCAAAACTATATATTGCCCTCAACAGAAGTATAAAATTGTACATCAAAACTACATATTGACTCCAACCGAAGTATATATTTGTACAGCAAAACTACAAATTGACCTCAACAGAAGTATATAATTGTACAGCAGAACTACATATAGCCCTCAACAGAAGTGTATAATTGTACAGCAAAACTACATATTGACATCAAGAGAAGTATATAATTGTACAGCAAAACTACATATTGCCCTCAAGAGAAGTATATAATTGTACAGCAGAACTACATATTGCCCTCAAGAGAAGTATATAATTGTACAGCAGAACTACATATTGCCCTCAAGAGAAGTATATAATTGTACAGCAGAACTACATATTGCCCTCAAGAGAAGTATATAATTGTACAGCAGAACTACATATTGCCCTCAAGGAAGTGTATAATTGTACAGCAAAACTACATATTGACCTCAAGACAAGTATATAATTGTACAGCAAAACTACATATTGACATCAATAGAAGTATATAATTGTACAGCAAAACTACATATTGCCCTCAAGAGAAGTATATAATTGTACAGCAAAACTACATATTGCCCTCAAAAGAAGTATATAATTGTACATCAAAACTACATATTGCCCTCAAGAGAAGTATATAATTGTACAGCAAAACTACATATTGACCTCAAGACAAGTATATAATTGTACAGCAAAACTACATATTGCCCTCATGAGAAGTATATAATTGTACAGCAAAACTACATATTGCCCTCATGAGAAGTATATAATTGTACAGCAAAACTACATATTGACCTCAAGACAAGTAAATAATTGTACAGCAAAACTACATATTGACATCAAGAGAAGTATATAATTGTACAGCAAAACTACATATTGACCTCAAGACAAGTATATAATTGTACAGCAAAACTACATATTGACATCAAGAGAAGTATATAATTGTACAGCAAAACTACATATTGCCCTCAAGAGAAGTGTATAATTGTACAGCAAAACTACATATTGACCTCAAGACAAGTATATAATTGTACAGCAAAACTACATATTGACATCAAGAGAAGTATATAATTGTACAGCAAAACTACATATTGCCCTCAAGAGAAGTATATAATTGTACAGCAAAACTACATATTGACCTCAAGACAAGTATATAATTGTACAGCAAAACTACATATTGCCCTCAAGAGAAGTGTATAATTGTACAGCAAAACTACATATTGCCCTCAAGAGAAGTGTATAATTGTACAGCAAAACTACATATTGCCCTCAAGAGAAGTATATAATTGTACAGCAGAACAACATATAGCCCTCAACAAAAGTATATAAGTGTACAGCAAAACCACATATTGCGCTCATCATAATTATTTAATTGTACAGCAAAACTACATATTGACCACAAACCAAAAATATATAATTTTACAATCTCTACCAATCGCCATTAAGTATGATCAAGTAGTTCACTTTCTCGCTCAATACCGTTGATCAGGTCAGTCAAACTTCACATTGACGTTAACGGACGTATATAATTGTTTAATGTACACCTACCGCCATTACGTAGGACTGAACAGCTTTCATCCCGTTCATTTGTAACTCCAATTTTCTCAACCTGTCCGCCTCACAGGTCGTCAACATTACCAGCGCAACGATGACGAACGGACGTAAGAACATCATACTGTAAAAATACATTGACAAGATTAATATTTTTAGAATAAGAAACGAATAGTCTTTACATGTGAATGATTAAAACATATGAAACTTTTATAGTCTGAACAATACGACAGTATTATACGACTGTATCATACGTTCATAGTATATATTTTTCGTTTGTTTAGCCAACGTAAAATTGACCTGTTTAAGTATAAACTTCATCACAACATGGAATCTTGGCCACAAATCGTGGTTTTGTTTATAATGTGCCAGCAGGTTCCGAAAACATGATATGTTAAATCTGTTGTTTTTCATAGTATTTAAATTGTACTTTAAAAATATATTTGTAGTTACTATTATTTCCCGCGTTGTTTGGCGTAATTTGATAAACTGCTTTCGATTACGGAATAACATACTAGATGAGAAAAAATTCTGCAAAATAAAGTATTTACTGTAAAAAACAAAAAAGATTAACGTTTGGTGTAAATATAAGTAATGAATTGCGTGTAATTGTAATTATCGGGGATAAAAAATGCAATTGGGCTGGTCGAAGTGCGCGTGGAGGCCTTAGAACACCACACGCTTTAACAATCTAAATTGCGTTCATATCCCGATAGTGAAATCAATCCTGCAACTCATTCCTTCAATATATATCATAGCTATTAATTTTCCCTGATGATATGATAACGAATATGTTATAATTCCATGTATTTTTTTATGCTTGTCATGCATATAAGGAGTGTACGAAAATAAAAGGATTGCAATCAGAAATTACAAAAAAACAACATATGACTGCATTAAAGTAATCAAAAAAGGGTGTTCCTTGTTTTACTATAATGTACGAATTTTATAAATGATTAAAAATATTTGTATCATGTTTAATTAGAAAAGGCGGGCAACTCTCTTATATCCTTTGTATGATCATTAAATCGAAAACGATGAAGATGTTAGAAGTTGCATAAGAATATAATAATTGTTTAATCTCGATTTTATCTTTCTTACACAAATTAAACAACTGAAATCAATCCTGCAATTCATATACATGTAATGGTGCTCCAATGTCAAAAGCATTATTATGTCATATTTGAATGCATCGTCTTATACCCTTTGTTGATTTTAACCTTTGTACAATTAAGTACCGTGGCAGTGGGATATTTCGCTTTGAATATCTTGTTATCATGGGTAATTGTTGAATCAGTTTTTTTGATACCGACTAGGATAACGTCGTATGTTCTTTTTCATATTTAGTTATATTACGAAACAAAAACCCTTTATATCGTGAGTGTTAATTTATTTATTTAAAGAGTATGTATTTGTTATCAAACAATTTCTTTCGAAGAAGAGTTTTCTCCAATACTTTACTAATATTCATAAAAATGAGTTTTTGCAACATAGTGTAAACATAAAAATATGACCTGGGAACTTTAGTTTAGTTTACGCTTTTCATGCCAAACTTATATTATGATTTGTTTCACGTCCTGGAGAGTCTCATAGCTTTGTGTTTTGTATCTAATTTATTCTAAACTGTGTGCACGTGTGGATAAACGTCTACGAAAATTCCCGCGAAGGTTTCCGGATAAAAGTTTCTGTTAAGCGTCACCGATTGGTATTTATGTGCCTTTTTGTGAATGAAAATATATGTCAAAGGACTGTTTTTGCATCATTATTCTTTATAACCTTGCAGGTGCAGCACCTTTCGGCTTATTCAATTCCGAGTGAATATGTTTGCAATCGATCACAAATAACGTCAGCTTTTAATAAACGTATTGTTTGAATTACAAACCACAAACATTATTGCTAGCTTTTTTTCAATTTAAGCCCATCGCATTTAGTTCTGTGTGAGTGTCCTTTATTTCTGCAAGATTTGGCGCGAGCATTGACAACACGTTACCATGTCAAGGAGTGTTTTTTATCTGACCTAGATTCAAACGTCTTCAAGTTCAGTATTGCGGTATGTTTGTCCTTATTTGTGGACGTCATAATGACTGAATTATCATACATGACCGATGACCGTTTATTGTTGGTTAGTATTAACACCTTAATCGCGTGCTCTCAATAGCAAATTGCGCAAACGTTTGTCTCGTTCGGCCCTCGTTTCGCCGTTACAATAAATTATCAACGTCAATGAAGACTTGGAATGCCTCTTCCATATTCCTATTTTAATCATCTTGTGATATCCGAAGTCCCATTCTTCTATATATGTAACTCCCGTTAATTTTCCCAAATGTCGTGCTTTACATTTTTGACATACGGACGGATCATCAATTTAGAGATTGGTAGAATGTAGGCCTTCAAACAGACCAAATCCATGAACAAACTTTGAAATTATTCATAACCGTGACATTTTCAATGGGCATGCTACTTTCAATATAGTACGTCAATTGACTATATTCAGGTTACGTGCGGTGCCAAGATTAATCAGTAAGCGGGAATGCTACAACATAAACTTCTACGTTATCTGCACTCTCTGCTTTGAAATTCCCATTGGTTACCTGTGTATGATAATAGTCTGGATTCAGGTGCTTGTTATTCTAAATTTACCGCTTATTATTGAACTGGCTTTGATAAAATGATATTCACCTGACTGCTCGTGTAAATCTTAACTCAATGTTAATCGGTTCCGAATAAGAGATTTATAACTGCTTGGTCGGTAGAATATTTTTTTTTAAATGCACACATGCATGCTTATCTTCGTCCAAAGTGTTCTCGACGTTCTGAACATGATACACTAGTGACATGAAAAACTACTCGTTATTCTTTGTAACACAAACATTTAGATTACTTTATCCAACCGAGCTGAAAAGCAATAAGACGAGCGGGCTGTTTATACGCATGCAAAATTAAAAAGTTGTATAGTTTAAGACGATTTCTAGCACGTGCTAATAAACAGCAACAAAAACCCCTATTTACACGGTTTTTTACTTTTACGCCCAAGTGCTAAAACAAATCATGTAAATTGCACCGAACGCTAATGTTCTTTTATTCTTCGGCAAAATTAATTATCTGAGAATAGTTGATGTACAAATAAGCTTGTCTTAGAATTGAGTCAATAATGCTTAATATAACTTCATGGTGACCCTGTATAATTTTGGTATCATATTTTAAGGAATTTCTTTCTGCGAATTAATGTTATTTGAAAACAAAAGCGCTCTTAACAAATAAAGGAAACACACACCTACTGTGCATTTATCCCACTCTGTGCTATAACATACCTACTAATATAATATTGTTTTGAAAATAACTCTGAATAACTGAAACTTACGCTTGTTTGATAAACAAGTATATTTAATAATAAACAAACCTACCTTTGCCAAATGGAAATGATTACTACGCCTTAACTTTATCCAATTCAACGTAAACACTTATTCACAATGTTCCAGCTAGCAGGCTCCCGCGTGTCTGATACCTGGGATATATCAGCACTGTTATATAGGTAGCTATTTCGAGCCTAAGCTCACATATGTTTATTATTTTTAAATGCCCTATTTCTTGCACACTGCAGCAGTTTGCAGAATGTTTATTAGCCGAAACACAACTAGCATAATATCTAACAGACACATTTCACGCATGTCGAGTACAACAGATATAAAGCAATGTCGAAATTGGAGATTAAATTAAGTATTTTTAAAATGTTTTGATCGAACAGTTATTTTTTACTCACTGAATTAAGAGCATAAATAGCAAACATTAATTCATCAATATTAGTTTGTGAAAAACAAATGATAAACACTATATTTATTTTCTGGATGGTTACCCCTCCTCTAGTTATGTACAGTAACTTGTGATAAAAGAAGGCACAAGAGCAAATTATGAAATATCATGCACCATGTAATCCATCTATGATATCGACACTGTAAATTAAAATATAGCATGAATTTATTTCACTGAAGATAATATTTACAAGTCAAAATCATAAACGTTAATAAGGGAACGGAGGGTTTATTGTGGTATTCTATTGAATTGCAATTGAGAACGTGCGAGGGAGACATATAAGCTTATCCCTATTTTGTCCGTGCAAGATCAACGTCCTCTGCATGTGTAGTCATGCCGTCAGAAATATGGGTGTCATAAGAATCTCCGAGTAAGTACTTTAGTTCCTCTAGTGTCATTTTAGATAGTGTACAATAATTATGCATTGTTGTGCTTGAAATTGTATTTCAAACAGACAGTTACAGTACGTCACTAGCTAGAATCATACCGCATAACATGTACGTTCCGTTTATTTGCCGGTATCGTAGCGTAAACAATCAGCTCAAGCTCATCTGCTGTAGAAGTAAAAATATCGCCATACGTACCTTGAATTTATTTCCCACACTACAACGTGTACCTTTGCCAAATAATAATAATGCTATTTGAAACTAAAATCATCGTCTTGTTTTTTCTCCTGGATTCCTGTTAGCGCCATGCAATACATAATTATTTATTTATATTTATTTATAGTTAATTATTATTATTATTATTATTATTATTATTATTATTATTATTATTATTATTATAGTTATCATGATGTCAAATTTATGTCAATCCAATTTTAAAGTTGCTCTCCTCATGTTCACCTGATCTATTATTAAGTTATTTCCCAATATCCACTCATTGTTCTACAGAACATCATTTGATGTATACCATGATAAATATATGTATAACATAAATCATGTTTGACTTTCGCATCTTGTTATGTTTTATGTTCATAAACTTCATTGCTCAATTTTATAATAAGTATCGTTTGTAGAACAAAGACTTAACTTGCATAATGTCTGTAAATATTATAAATAGTTTTTATTTAATGTCACTCCATAATTTTTGTTCTCCATAACATTAATCCAAGATTTAAATCAATATTGTTTTTAAAATATGGGTTTAAAAGCGGTAAAAACATTACTTTGTGGTCATAGGAGTTGAGATGGGAAATGGTTCGCCTATGTTATACTAGTAGTTGTCATTGATTACAAACATGTCTTATAATGGTGATCAGAATTACATGACGTCATTTAAATAGCAAAAATAACAATGTTATTAAATGGAGCTTTAATCAATCATTTTTTATAAAAAGAGTAAAAATAGTTTTCAAAGACACATATATAGCTGAAATCCATCTACTTTTCAATACGTTGCTGTAATGTTATTGACTGTTCGGCGAGGAAGAATTGTATGTGCAACTTTGATAATCAGGGGCTGGTCGCATGGTTACGATGACATGTGATTATTAAATCATTTCCCAATCTCAACTCCTATGACAACATAACAACACAATATTATTCGTAATAGTGAATTTTCCTTACTCTTTAAAACCCACCGTCTCGTAGAAAAGGTACGCAATTAATATAGAGCACGGGACAAATACGAAGCCTAGAAACCTAACCTATTACTCAAATGCAAAACTATACATCTTAAAAGACGTTACCTTCTAATTAAAGGCATAATTTTGTAGCCTAGAAGAATTACCTGTTGATTAAAGACACACATATTAAGTGTAAGCGACGTTACATCTTAATTAAAGCATACTATGAATCCAAATGGATGGAAGCTGTTCGTTACAGGCACATATATAACGCCTAAGAGTCGTTACCGGTTGTTTAGGTACACAAATATAAATGAAACACACGTAAAGAGTAGGATGCTTGTTGATTACAAACACAAATATATAGCTGAGGAGACAATACCAGTTGATTAAAGACACTAATGTGAAATATAAGATACATTATCTGTTGATTAACTTTTTATACATTGTACGTAATGTTTATTTTTTATATATAAATAAACGGGTTGTCATTAACTAGTAATATCAACAATACATAAGATATGTGTGTTATGCATACTGGTATCTTCCAAACATTAAAATGTGATTGCTGTTTAAGGACAACAATATAGGATATTAATTTTTAATGAAAGACGCTTTTTCGGATTAGGAATTGAGGTAACAACCTCTATGGTATTTCCCAGTCATTCCAATTAGTCAACCATACGTTATACAATATTTTGGACTTTGTTGCTGAACATATCTGTCAGTTTTATAAAGCATTTGCAACAAACCTTTGACAGTTTATGTTTAATGTTGCCGTAGCTATTAAGATGTACAAACATACCTCCTCTTCAATGAGAACTTGCCATAGATTGCTTAGATTTATTATTGCAGTCAAGTACCTGTTGAAAACATGTTGCCAAATTAATGCTTTAAACAATGTTCTGACACGCAAAATATTTTCAAATTGAATATAGTACATCAATTGACTTTATAAAGGTTACGTGCAGTGCTATGATTAATCAGTGCACGGGAATGCTAAAACATAAACTTCTACGTTATCTGCCGTCTCTGCCTTGAAATTCCCATTGGTTACCTGTGTATGATAATAGTCTGGATTCAGGTGCTTGTTATTCTAATTTTACCGCTTAGTATTGAACTTGCGTTGATGAAATATTATTCCCCTGACTGCCCGTCTAAATCTTAACTCCATTTCCCTCGGTTCCCAGTAAGACATTTACAACTGATTGGTCGGAAAAACAAATTCTTAAAATGCACAAATGCAAATCAAGTTTATCTTCGTCCGAAGTGTTCGCGACGTTTTGAACATGATACACTCGTAGCATTAAAACATACTAATTACTATTACTGTAACACAACACGCGTTATTCGTTTAGAATACTTTATATACCTGTGCTGATAAGCAATAAAGCGAGCGGGCTGTTAAAACGCATGCGCAATAAACAAGTGTCGTAGTAAATGATAACGTTTAGCATATGGCTCAAGACCACAGTTATCTGCCCCCCCCCCCGTTGACCAAAATCCGGATGTAAATACAGAAAAAAGAGTGCTTGTGTTCAAGTATCAATATGTTATTAATATTGAATGAAAAAGAAGCAAAAAATGTTCTATTTGCAGAGAACTTGACTGAATATGACACTCCATTGCAGAAATTGATAGTTTTTAGTGTAAATATTTGAAAAATCATAGCTTGTGTAAGTCTGAAAATTAGTTGTTTGTAGCCGATTGACTCCTTGGCGGAAGGGTTATGTATTTGAACTCAATTTTGACAGTCAGGTCAATGGTCAACATGGTGTTTTCTTGTGATTATATTTTGTTTCTTGAATTGTTCTAGAGATGCCATGTCCTTGTTTTTCAACTGGGATGTGTATAAAGTCAAAAGCCAGGTTAGTGTCTATATGAAACATATAGCAAAAATAACTGTTGTCTCACACCATAAGCTTATAAACAGCAACAGGCTTAAGCCAAACTACCACAAAAAATTGTTGCAATTGCACCAATAGCTAATGTTAATTTATGATTCCTCAAAATTGTGTTATCTGAATATATTCGATATGCAAACGTACTTGTCTTGGCATTGAGTCATTTATGCTTTATATGAATAATGAATGATCACATTATTTTTGGTATCATATTAAAACGTATTGCTTTCTGCGAATTAATGTAATTTGAAAGCAAAAGCGCTCTAGAAAAATAAGAAAATACACTCTAACTATTCATGTATACAACTCTCCGTTATAATATACATAAGCTCATAATATTGTTTTGAAAACCACTGGGAATAACTTAAAATTCACGTTTGTTTTATAAAAAATATATTTACTATTATACAAACATACCTTGTCCAGATTGAAATGACTACTACGCCTTAACTTTATCCAGTTCAACGTTACCACTGTTTCTCAATGTTACAGCAGGCAGGCATCCGCGTGTCTGGTTTCTGGGAGGAACCAGCACTGTTATATAGGTAGCTATTTCGAGCTTCCGCTCGTGCAGGTTTATTTTTAAATGCCCTATTTCTTGCGCACTGCTGCAGTTTGCAGAATGTTTATCAAAAGAAAAAAACAAGTAGCAGCACATCTTATAGACACATTCCCCGGATGTCGAGTAAAACATTTATTAAGTAATGTCTAAATTGAAGATTAAAATAAGTGTTTTTGAAATGTTTTGACCGAGCAGTATTATTTTTACTCACTGAATTAAAAGCATAAAAAGCAAACATTAATTCATCAGTATCTGTTTCGAAATTAAAGGCAAAATTGTTGAAAGAATTGTTAAACACTTTGTTTAATTTTTGGATGGTTACCCCTCCCCAAGTAATACACAACACCGTTCTTTGTAATAAAAGGAGGCACGAGATAATTTTATGAACAATTTAAACCACGTAATCCATCTGTGATATCGACACTGTAAATTAAAATATAGTATAAGTCTATTCCACTAAAGATAATATTTACAAGTCAACAAAATTAAAGTTATTAAGAAAACGGAGAGTTTATTTTGGGAATATAGTGTATTGCATTTAAAAAACGGACGAGGGCTACATATAAGATAATCCCTATTTCGTCCGTGCATTATCAACGTCCCCTGCATGCGTAGTCTATCCGGCCATCAGCGATATGGGTGTCATGAGAGTCAGTACTTTAGTTCTTCAAGTGTCATTTTGGATAGTGTACAATAGAATTGCATTGTTGTCTTTGAATTGGCATTACGAGCAGACAGTTCTTCGCTAACTAGAAACATACCGCATTACCTGTACGTTCCGTTTATTTGCCGGTATCGAAGACTAAACAATCAGCTCATCTGCTGTAGAAGAAAACATGCACGTACCCTGAATAAATTCCTCATACTACAACGTGTACCTTTGCCAGATAATTATCATGTTTTTCTAATGGATTCCTGTTAGTGCCATGCGATACATAACTGCATGCCGAATTATTATCATTATTAATATCATTACCATCATCATAATTATTATTATCGTTAACATTATCTATATTATTATTATTATTATTATTATTAGTAGTAGTAGTAGTAGTAGTAGTAGTAGCAGTAGTAGTAGTAGTAGTAGTAGTAGTAGTAGTAGTAGCAGCAGCAGCAGTAGTAGTAGTAGTAGTAGTAGTAGTAGTAGTAGTAGTAGTAGTAGTAGTAGTAGTAGTAGTAGTATGTCTCATTTAAGCCAATCAAATTTTAATGTTAATCTCCGCATGTTTACCGAATCTCAACATTTTTTTTTTAAATTTAATTAATGATGTTCTTTCTCAAGACCCAATGATTGTTCTACATAGGTGTATGAATAAATCCATGTTTAATTTTCGCATTTTGTTATGTTTATGTTCATAAACATTATTTATCAATTTTGTAACAAGTGTCGTTTGTAGAACACAGACTTTAATTGCATAATTTCTGTAAATATTAAAAATAGTTTTATTTAAAGTCCCCCTATAAATATTATTCTCCAGAATCCAACTTTTAAATAAATATTGTTTTTAAAATATTGATTTAAAAGGGGTAAACACATAACTTTGAGGTCGTAGGAGTTGAGTTAGGAAATGGCTTGCATTGGTTATACTTGTCGTTGTCATTGATTTAAAGCATATCTTGTAATGATTATCAAAATCACATGACGTCGTTCAAACAGCAAAAACAACAACGTTATAAAATGGAGATTTAATAAAGTATTTAGCAATACTTTTTAAACACAAATATATATCCGAAAGCCATCTATTTTTCCAAAGGTAGTTGTAATGCTCTCGTCTGTTCGGCAAGGAAGATTTGGGGAAATGTATTGTGCAACTGTGCTAGTCGCACGTTTACGAGGCCACTTGATAATTAAATCATTTCCCCATCTCAACTCCTATGACAACATAACAACACAAAATGATTCATAATAGTGAATGTTCTTTACTCTGTAAAACCCGCCGTCTCGTAGAAAAGGTACGCAATCAATATAGAGCATACGGGACGGAAGCCTAGGAAACGTAACTTATTACTCAGATGCAAAACTATAAAGCTTAAAAGACGTTACCTTCTAATTAAAGGCATACATATGAAGCCTGGAAAATATTACCTTGATTTGAGACACACATATTAAGTGTAAGCGACGTTATATCTTAATTAAAGCATAATGTGACTCCTAATCGATGTAAGTTGTTAGTTGAAGACACAGGTATGAAACCTAAGAGTCGTTACTGATTGATTAAGTACATAGATATAAAAGAAACGTACGTGAAGATTAGGATACGTTGCTTGTTGATTAAAGACACAAATATATAGCTTAAGAAACAATACCAGTTGATCAAAGACACTAATGTGAAATTATCTGTTGATTAAGGCACAATTATAATGCCAAATAAATGTTACCTACTGAAATAAGACACACAAATGAAGCCTAAGAGACGTTACATGTTGAATAAAGTTACAAATACGAAACCTTAGCAACGCTACCTGATTTGAAATCATTTTTTTTAAATATGACAACGAACGTGCTTTCCGATGTGATCGCAATAAAGCTATTCCTAGTTTCTATCACACGGATACGTGTCTGATATGATATACATGAAAGGAGGTTGAAACCGACAACAATGCATTTTATAACGATTTGGTTCATAATATTACTGTATAATGTTTAAGCAGTTATTCATATTGACTATTAACCCAATCGTTAAACAATTGTTGTTACAACACATTTTATACATTGTAATTATTGTTTATTTTTTATATATAAATAAACGGGTTGTCATTAACTAGTAATATCAACAAGACACAATATATGTGTGTTATGCATACGCATACTGTTAAACTGGTATCTTCCAAAGCTAAAAATGTGACTGCTGTATCTGGACAACAATGTAGGATATTATTTTTTAAAGAAAGACGCTATTCCGGATTATGAATTGAGGTAACAATCACCATGGTATTTCCCAGTCATTCCAAACAGCCAAGCATACGTTATACAATATTTTGGACTTTGTTGCTGAACATATTAGTCAGTTTTATAAAGCCTTTGCAACAAACATTTGACAGTATATGTTTACTATTGCAATAGCTATTAAGATGTACAAACATACCTCCTCTTCAATGAGAAATTGCCATAGAAACACTATTTATTTGCTTAGATTTATTATTGAAGTCAAGTACCTGTTGAACACGTGTTGCCAAATTAATGCTTTAAACAATGTCCTAACAAGCAAACTAGGTTACATTTCGAAGAACAAATGCACACTCCTTGTGTAATGCCATTGAGGCAAAGTATATTTTAATAACGGGTTCATCTATATTACCTTTAACATCAGAAACCATTAATTGCAATTTACAAAATTTATCTCACACAAATGCTCAAATATTGTACTAAAAACTCTTGTACTCAAATGAAAAAGGTTTTGAAAAAATAAAAAATAAATATCTGTATATAAAGTTTATATGTTTTCTCCTAAAGCTACAACAACTCATTTTTCTACTTAATATTAACTTAAAAACTCCTCGATCAACTTTAACGATCATCAAAGCAGGCCTAAAAATTAATGCATAAACATACAGGACAGGGCAACCATTTAAAGCTATAAAAAACTGTATTTGTATCAAGGTTATTCCAAACCTATTTGCCATTATAAAATTTATCAGTCTCAAAACCAATATAATATCATTTTGAAGCCAAACTACAGAAGACATGTTTGCAAGTGTATTATCAAGGTAAACACGACTTTAGTCATTTATAAACCTGCAAGAGAATAGTTTCGTTTTTTGTTTTATTATTATGGATTGTTTTTCCGACAAAGTTGTTATATTTTGTTTATCTCAAAGAAGTGAAATTATAAATAATATGTTCTGGTTTGGGTTTATATAAACAGTATTTTGTGTTGTTTTCTGCCAGGAAGTTTTGTTTTGGTAAATGAACAAAACACTAAACACATATAATTAATTTTGTAACAAAATATACCTCTTCGAGGAAATACCTTCATTTTTTTTTAAATTATTAATACCATATGCCGATGAGATGTTTACGAACTATAAGAAAACAACCAAAACAACAACATAATTTAATTACAAAACAGCATCTTTTTTGTTTCAATAGAGGACCTGTTTTATTTACTCAGCTCTTGCTTTCTCGCTTTTCTCAAGTTTGTATTCGATATTGCTATATAATATGTGTTTACAACTGATAGAAATACCTTTGATATCGTACGTTCGAAAAAACAAAACAATCGAGTGTATTACAATTACATGTGAGTTGAATAATTTTGAAAGTATTTAAAAATATGTGTAAGGAGATTGCTTTCACCGAGTGGACACAAAATATGTTATATTTAATGAGTTGCTTTATTTCACATATGTTGTCATACCTTCATTTTCAGGGAAAGATGTTCATAGCAGACGTATTATTTTATATCAGAAGCACATTTTGTAATGACTTTTTATATTATATGTTTTTTCATTGACCAATACAAGGCGTTATTCCTATTGTTAATCGTATTTGTGTGTGACGTTTGAATTCGTGAATGTGTACGTTTGTGTTTACAGGTCAGTGTCCTAGATAAGGGTTATGTTTGAATGTTTGACTGGACTTGGGTCTGTTGGCTTTGTTGTAGCATTGCTTCTTTTGCCCTTTTTATAGTCACATGACACGGTTTTAAACATAACAGATCAGTAGTGTTAATTTAACTTTATAAAACGAGTATTATTACAAAGTCACATTTGCAAACAACAACACTTAAACGTTATTACTGTGACTTTGTTTCGAATTGCAACCATATCGACATCGGTAGGTTATGGCTCGTTTAAGGAATGTATTGCGTGATTGATGCCATTATACGTGTTAAAATGAAGTTTGGCTGGTCAAAATATGCATCGCGACCCGAGGATGTTGCATTAATCGGAAAATATTCGCAACTGCCTAAATTAACTTGTCGTCGATTGTCCGTTTATGTGTGGATTGATTCGTGTGACCATTAACCACCTTTTTGAGTATATTGTGAATACAATCAATGTACTCTGGCAGGTGAGATGTCGCCATTATCTGGGTCCACGTATTGCACAAGTTGCCGACATAGGCTGTTGTTCTCCTTTTTTGTACCATTAAGCCGTTATTGATAAAAAAAATGTTGTATGGGTAAATATTGGTTCAGATATGTCCATGCAATATTTACCACCATGTATGAACCACTTCCAGTTTAGAAAGTTCAAACCGTTCTGATTTCTTAAAGTCTGAGAGTTAGAATTGGCATGTACACGACACAAATATGTCATGGTTATCACATATTCACAATGCTTATTTTCATTTCTCGTTTTATATGTAAGTCACTTTATACCAACACCTAGTTTTCATATTACTATTAATCGTGAAAAAAATATTTGTTTTTCTGTAGGCCGTAATGTAATTGGTGTAAATTATATTCACATCATTGATACTAAGTACCTTTTTTGTTAATGGTAAGCGCTGCGTGACTTTAGTCTGATTAACGTTGTAGTTCGATTTGTGATCATGAGCGGGCTAAAATTTCTAAACAATTAACACTGTCATAATGTTATTTCAATCTTTTAAACACTAAAACATATTTGTATTCAATGAAAAAAATCTCTAATATCAATCGGAAATCATGCAATAGAAATAAAAGTGTTATCAAACATTCCATATAACATCTATTAACAGATGATCAAATTAAAGGGATATTATCATTCATAGTACGAGTTATACACTATGTATGCTTCATGGTCGCTAAAGAGATTCTAACATATCACATTGTATCCAGTGAATCAATTCCCATGATATTTGTATCATGATATTAAACTTATTGGTTCCCTCATAAAACGAGCCAAATCAATATAATCTTTCAGAAAACTAAGTTTTTACTTGCAGTTAGACTAGGCTAGAAAGGCGTTTAAACGTTAACGTTGAGGTATTGAGAAAATTTAGAAATGGCTTATGCGCTGGCGTGTTCCCGTATGTTATTGTGTCTTAATGACCTTTTTAACCAATAGCAGTGTATGCCATTTTATTTTATCTCAATGACATTTTTAACCAATAGCAGTGTATGCCATTTTATTTTATCTCAATGACATTTTTAACCAATAGCAGTGTATGCCATTTTATTTTATCTCAATGACATTTTTAACCAATAGCAGTGTATGCCATTTTATTTTATCTCAATGACATTTTTAACCAATAGCAGTGTATGCCATTTTATTTTATCTCAATGACATTTTTAACCAAATTTACCTGTTTATGTACCCACTTTACGCTACCGGTTTGATTGCCAAATATTTGCCCATGTGTATGCCATTATACGTAAAAAATATCGAAATTATGTATTCAATTATTGCAAGTGCGTTAAAAAGCGATTACTTTTATGTGTTCATGCTTGTTTAACTGTTAGCAAATGTTAACACAAAATAAGAATCAAGTGTTTTAAACTGCAACTTAAAAGTTCCATGTTAATGATGAATGCAATGGTTTGTTTATTGCATATTGATACATACTAGCCTCAAAGGACATACACATGTTTTTTTTTAGTTTAATCAGATGTAAACATTGTTTTAAAATAAAGCAGTTTTTTTGCGATGAAATATTCAGTGAAATAAATAAATATGTATTTTTAACAATTGTCTTCCTATGATTTTAATAATAACATATAATTACTGAAACACATTCGAAAAAGAAGACCGCCTGTACGAGTGAGGTTTGGCTTTTAAACAAAATTTGTTGGTAATTTTGCAACACTTCGGAATGAATAATATTTGTTTTATTTAATGCATACAATACACCGGTCAAATCTTAATAACTCAATCGTAGCATCATTTTTGTCGTCTTCGGGTTTCCTGGGTACATTGTATTGTAAAACAAAGCATTAGTGTTGTACGGGGCATTCAGGTTACTGTTCGAGCATCTATTGAACCACCAGCCTCCTCCGGAGATTCTAGAACAGTCGTTCACGTCCCTGTCGTATGTTGCAAACGGACGGTGGTTTGTATCCCACGGGGTACTGTGGTCGGAGAATAAAGAGGTATCCGACACTGTAAATATATCGGTGTATCTCATTTATATCACAATCATATGAGTGTATCATTATAAATTCGAATGTTAATTACCAGTATGATAATAAGATAAAGAAAAACGTATCGATTTACAAGCAGATTTTAAGAGTCATATTACTTTTCTACACACATTTAACGTATTCATAAATATTATTTATCACAAACTATACCTTGTTTTAACGTAATGAGATAATCTGTAATGTTTCTAAATCTGGAGAGATTAGAGATTAATTGTATTACCTATTTAAGGCGTAGTAATTGTTGAAATTAATTTGGATACAGATGTTTGGGCTCAAATGTAGTAAATTATATTTTAATATTGATTCTGGTATTTTTCTAGCTGGTGTATATATATGGGTCGAGGGACATTTAATTTCATAGATATGGTTTGTTTGATATTGTATAAAATGATGTTAGTCATTATCAAATTGTTTGTAAAACAATGTTTATAAGCGATTGGAATGCTGCTTACGGAAGCAGCAGAAGGATTTTTATTGAGTGTGATCGCAGTGTACATGTATATTGATGATGCGGAATGTTGCCCAAATTCGCCCGTTGAGTGTCGTTCACAAGATAATACTTAAAATGTTCATTGTATTAATTTTTTAGATTTTTGTATTATATAAGACATAGTACTAATGATGTGTACTATATACTTTAAATGAGGATATGCCGACCGCATCGAATGACCACGCAGGGCAGTTTTGAAATAATCATAGCAATACTAAGGATTGCTGTATAATGCTGTCATAATAACAAAAGGAAAAACCACGAACAGCCTGTGCATTTTTAGATAATGGGAAGGAATTGGACATTAAATAGAGAAATGGCCTATGGTTAAAACTGTATAATCTAGGTGGACGTGGCAAAAAAAATCTTACGTGATATGTATTATGAGAAAAGGCACTGTGAAAACCAGTAACACATTTTTTGACTTTGTTCCATAGGCTTAAAGCAAGCGAAGAATATACCCCCGATATTATTTTATTTATATTTAGAAGTTCTGGAGTTCAACTTGTTTAATCGGTTAATGTTAATTCGGTTATAACCTTAGGGGAAATTATTTTTATGCGAATGTTATTTGCAAATGACATGGTTATAATGGGTCATTCCACTGAAGACACCATGGATTGCCCGTCTCCACAAAAAAGCACCAATCAACACTAACGGGGATATGCTTAAAAGCTTTCTATGGCCTTTTAAAGTTAAAAACATGCCTCTCAAGAACGATATGTCAATTATTTGATGCATTTGTAACATCAATTTCGAAATATGCCTGTGAATTTTGGGGTGTTGGAATTAATAAAGAGATTGAGAGGGTTTATTTAAAGTGTTATAAATCATTATTACCCGTGAAGCAGACCAAATTGACAATGCCAATATATGGTGAACTTGGTAGATACCAATGTCTAGAAAAACGATATTGTAGCTGACTGTACGGAAGGACAAGTCCCATTGAGCAAGTACTGTAAAGTTTTACCAGACTAGCTGTGAGGATATGAAATAGCACAATTTAGTGTTTTTTTTATAACGCCATATTTAAACAATCTTGGTACAACTCGATTAATAACAGTCCCATTTTGTGTACGTATAATCCTCTTTAAATTTCTTTCGAACGCTCGAATTCCCTTAATAATTAAAGACTTTCGGCTCACCAGTTACGTATTAAAACTGGGCCTTATGGTAATTTTACAGTTGCTTATAATCAACGCTCGTGCACCAAACGCAAATGTGGTGATATTGAAGATGAGTTTCACTTTGTTTGTATATGTAATATTCATAATGATTTACGCATAACATAAACGAAAATACTTTGATAGACCTAGTACGATGACCTTATCTTATTTACTAACTATCCTATTCAACTAAATCTGTTCAAATGTATTTTTAAAGGATTAAATTGTCTTCATATTGTTAATATTGTTTCGTTACCAAATTTACTTAGTTAAGTGCTTACGTTTAAAATTATATTTATAATATAACATACAATATAATTGTTGACAATGTACATGTTTGTAATATGATATGTTTCTGTGCTTGAGAAAAAGTACATGCAAACGTTACTTAACGCTTGTTTGTGCATCCTCAATGCTAATATAAAACTTTTTTATAAACAAGTGTCATATTTAATTATATTAATATGGTGACTATTAATGGTTATTTTATAACATTTTTCTTGTCTCATATGTGCACCTCGTTGCGTTATCGATGTATATATGTATAAATGAATTAGCATTTTGATTATGTAATGAAGAACCCGCTTGTTTACAAATACTGAATAAATGTTTTGAGTCTTGAATCTGAATTACTTTCAATGATACTTTGTTTAAACAAAAACACTCATTTCCATAAATCCAATTCTCTTCTGATATGAAACCTTTTGTTAATAAGAGAAATTTATCATTTATAGGCTGTTATAATAAACCATTTTAAAGATGCTAAATATTTATGAATTTATTGATACAAATGTTTCCGCTATTTCACGTATTGATTTGTTCTTATCATAATGAACCAACTTACTTTAAAAAACGTATTTGTTTTTTTTATTATACCTAACATGTAAAATAATGTTAAGTATACCAATACACGAATAACGTGTAAACCTATATTCGTCTCCTTTTGTCCTGTATACACATGATGTAAATTGTGTTATATACCAAATCAATCAGAATGAACTTTTTAATTCAAAACAACAATTGCTTCATTAGTAATATTCCTGCAAGACATACGGTTATTTTGTTAATCTTGTTTATAATAAATATTTATTTGAATACAGTATTTATTTTTCATTAATGAGGAAACGTGATATTTTCTCTTAATTTTATATATAAATATCTGAGACTTTCATCATTTTTTGCACAAAGACAAGAAAATGGAGTTATGAGTATATTACAAATCATCGCTAACTTACACATTTTATATATATGTTAATATTTTTATGTATTGTTTGACGACACGTGACAAATTCTTCATAAAATTATGTCGGTGAGAGAATAACGCGTGTATGCCACCAATTAAAGTCCATATCATTTCTATGATCGTATGTAACCGTATTCGACCTAACTGTATGCACTCCTAGCGTCTTAAACAAAAAAAACGTACTTCCGGCTGAGTTGATCCTCTTGTCAACGTTAACGTTGTACCCTTCTGGTGGCGAAATATAGAAGCCCGAGTACTCGTCAAATCCCGTAGTTCCGTTCGAGAAACTCATGTCCAGTCGTAATGTCATGTTAGCCCGGCTTGTCATTGAGTGAAGAAGACTAAGACCTGTGAGAAAGATACATTTAATTTAGACTTGATGACTAGTGTATTTCACGCTCCTCGTTCACTTATCAAGATTTTGTTTTGTTGACCATTATACAGAGCCTACTGCCAAACACGTTGAGCATCTCGTAAAGCCAGTGTAGTAAGCCTATCCGCAATTGTGATTACAAACTATGTGCGTTTATCAGTGAGATCTTTGTGTGCACATTGCATTTTACATGGAAATAATGAATACATGATCTTTCAGTCAGAGAATTGTGTGAATTTCGATGTTTAACTGGAAATTGAAAAAAAAGGATGAAAGGGTGTGTGAAAGTTATCTCGTTAATTAAGTATATATTGATGTTTCATAACGCCCATATACTGACAACTAACAGTACATGATCTTCTTATATATTCGAATAGACAAAAAAATTCGGTTAATAAGTTAAACATAGAATCAACTTTTCTTCGAAATGAGGAAACAATCAGTATTATTAAAATGACGCGTCCAACTTTACCTCAAAGTATGTGTTAGGAAATGAGCATTATTTAATTTCAGTTAGTCTTCAGAAATAAATAACAACATATCACTGATTGAAAATGCTTAGGTTGGTGGTATGCAAATGTGTAGTGAATGTATTACACAATGGATCACCACATTATCGTTTGCGTACACGATAGAAGTTTAGAAGTTAATCGTTAGAATTTACCCTTACAACATTAACCAACCAATGTGCCAAATGAACAAACAATGAACTAGGAAAATAAAAAAAAACATAGTGTCGTATGCATTGTACTAGGAAATACACACTGGACTGGGAGACGGGCTATCCATGGTGTCTTATACAATGGATTGGAAAAGTCCAATTACGATGTCTTATACAATTTACTAACAAATGGCAAAGATTGATAACACATATACACAACTGGGAGTCAGGTCAACCATGGTGTCATGTATAACGCACTGGGAAAAGTACCAACCATGGTGTGATATGTTATTGACTGGAAGAATGACCAACTACGGTTTCAAATATAGTATACTCTGAAAAGGGCTATCCAAGACGTCATATTCAATGGACCGGGGGTAGAACCATCCATGGTGTCATGTTGTCATGTGCAATGTATTAGGAGAAGGTCCTTCCATAATGTCATATGCAATGAAAAGGCTGTAGGGCAAACACTTGACTTGAAAAGTGCCAACCATGGCATAATGTGCAATTAGCTAGAAGAGGAGGAAAAGCTAGTTTCATTTGGAATGAACTACGGGAATGGCATACACTAACTGTCAATTTTAAATGTACTTTTAGGAGAGCCAACAATCGTGTCATATTTATCGAACTGAGAGAAGGTCAACCATGGTGTCATATACAATGCATGGGGAAATGGGCAGCCAGCAGTGACATACTATTAACTTGTAGAAAGCAACCACAGTGGCTTAAACATTGAACTTTTGAAAGGGCTTACCATGGTGTCATATGAAATAGACTCGGAAAAGGGTCGACCATGGCGTAATAAATTGAGGCTTAATAAAGGGCCAATCAGTGGAACATATTCAATGGTTTGGGAAAAGAGCCAACCATGGTGTCATATACAATGCACTTGGAAAAGGGCAAACCATGGTTTCGTATATTAAGTACTTGAAGAATGGTTAACCATGGCCTCATATACCCTAAAACTGGGAGAAGAGCCAACCGTGGTGTAATATTCAATAGACTCGGAAAAGGGAAAACCATTGCATCGTACACTTTAAACTGAGAGTAGAGCCAACCATCCTGTCATTTTCAATGGACTCGGAAAAGGGCAAACAATAGCATTATATACACTAAACTTGGAGTAGAGCCAACCGTAGTGTCATATTCAATAGACTCGGAAAAGGACCAACCATGGTGTCATATGAAATAGACTCGGAAAAGAGTCGACCATAGCGTAATAAATTGCCGACTAAATGATGGGCCAACCGGTGGGTCATATTCAATGGACTGGGAAAAGAGCCAATCATAGTGTCATATACAATGGACTCGGAAAAGGGCAAACCATGGTTTCGTATATTAACTACCTAAAGAATGGTTAATCATGGCATCATATTCCCTAAATTGGGAGAACAGCCAACCGTTGTGTCATATACAATGCACTCAGAGAAGGGCTTATGATGGTGTTACATACAACGTGCTGGAGAAAAGGATACACATGAAGCCACGTGCAATGGACTGGGAGTAGAAATAATCATGGTGTTAGATGCAATCGACAAAGAGAAGGGCTAACCATTGTGACATATACAAGGAACTCGGAAAAGGGCCAACCGTGCCGTCATATACAATGGATTGGGAGAAGGGCCAACAATGGCGCAATATTAAATGGACTTCGAAAAGAGCCGACCATTGTGTCATGTACAATGCACCAAGAAAAGGGCTTATCAACGCGTCGTAAACAAAGACTCCGTTAAGGGACAATCATGTTGTATAATACAATGGACTGGGAGTAGGGCCAACCATGGTACCATATACAATTGACTGGGAGTAAGGCCAACCATGATGCCATATAGAATGGACTGGGAGTAGGGCCAACCATGGTGTCATATACAATGGACTGGGAGTAGGGCCAACCATGGTACCATATACAATGAACTGGGAGTAGGGCCAACCATGGTGCCGTATACAATGTACTGGGATTATGGCCAACCATAGTGCCATATACAATGGACTTGGAGAATGACCAACAATAGTGTCATATAAAATTGACTGGGAGAATGGCTAACCATGGCGTAATATGTAATGGGCTGTGAGAATTACCAATCATGGTTTCATACAAATAGGCTCAGAGAATCGCCAAACATTGCGTTATTTGCAATTGACTGGGAAAAGGGCCAACCATAATGTCAAACGCAAAGCGTTTGGAAAAAAGCAATGTGTCATAAAGTACTTAAAATTATCAGGTTTTATGGGGGATTTTTCCCGTATTTGTCATTGCTTTTAAGAGGATGCGTGTTCTGATGAGGCTTATATATTTTTATTTAGCAATTATAAATAATAGTGGGAGAAGCGTGAGTTTATGGTCATGCTTACAAGTTTAAGCCTCTTGTGGAGTCCAGTTCCAGTGAATTATTGTTATAATGACTGTTTCAATGCGGTAATCCCATCATTTAATGGTAAAACATTATTGATGAGGGTATGGTTTGTTTGTGATGTTTGTAATTGTATTTAATCTTTGTGGCTAAAGTTTGTTGCTTGGTTCTTGCTTTGTACCATAAACAGGGTTTATTTTTGAATTTTCGACTACGGCTTGTCCCTACATCTTTCATTGTATTATTATATTACTCCACAATATTTTCTAAAATTTAACGTTTGCGTGCTTTTTGCGATACAGTAGAATCAACGTGACACACCCAGTAGCCAAGCCGTCAACGTGTATCATACGTAAAGCTGCAAGGCAAATATTTTACATACACAAAATAAAAATGACACACACTACTACATGTGACAGTACGCTTAAACGAAAGTCAATTGCTTCTTTAAATGAATCATAAAACCTCAACCCTAAAGTTTTCCCAATATTCATCCATATCATTCCCAGTGCTTAATAACTGCAGAATTTAAACTATAAGCTTAATCAAACTAACCCAGCCAAAATTCACCATCTAAGGAGCCAAAACCCTGCTCGTAGTCCGAAAAGTTCCTGTTGAAGTTCACAGACCCATCCAAGCGTCGTTGGAATACCTTTAAGATAATAGAAGGCTGTATTTTAAATGGCTAAAGGACAATGGTTTTTAATATCAGATTTGATATGACGCTTAATCGGATAAGGAAGGCCCCCGAAATTACTTGCTTTGATAAATAAAGGAAAATACTGAATGATGAACAATTTAGATAGCATGGTAAGGTATCATGTGAATACCGGCTCAAGTATTAAGACCAATGATACCATGATGATTGTGAAGCCACAAATATTTCAGATTCGCTTTGAGCTTTATCAAGATAAATGGTTCATGGTCTCAATAGATGTATTGTACTTATACTTTCCTCAAGATGCTTAAACCAGACTTTAATGATTAATATATTTTCATAAAAAATCGATAATTTTCATTTACAATTAACAAAGTTTTTATCACCACAAGTAATACTACCACTTAGCAATAAGCATGAATAACATAATACTCACCGTCCATCCCCCACCCTCGGTATCCATATCACAGTAAACCTCCACTTCCTTGTGCATATTCCAGGGCGTGATTCTGTAAACACCCGACCCGCGCGAAAGACCCGATCTTAACACATCACTGCAGTCATCTGTTGAGTAAATATATAAAAAAAGTGTATTTATCTTTTTTCACAATTATGTCATAATTCAAAATGCTTCAAATTTAATAGTATAAAATGGGATAAAGCCTATGACTTTTCCATGAATTGTGACTATTTGGATTATATTCGCTAATGAAGGCTTTCAAGTTCTGGAAGGCAAATGAAGGAATGTGATCATTTATTTGGATTTATGATTTCAGCTTTTCAGGTTTATTGGACAATGGCTGAAAATAATATGAAGTATAAATATACAAAAAAAAAATTCTTTGTCACTAATTCAACTATGATATGCAAGGGATTTTGTAATGTCTCTTAATCTATACTTAAGAATTATGTAACAGAAGCGAATAAAGGATTTTTTACATATATACACAGATGCACAGTAAAACCTTTATATTACATTTACATGAACACGTAATACCTTTTTGTAATAATAAAAGAGGCTGTTATACTTGTAGTGAATGCTGATATTAAATACTAGCTTCTTTATAATGCTATATACATGAACATATGGACAATATGTACACGTGTATCGTATTAAGGGAATGCTTACATTTGCTGCTTGTGCACAAATGATCGTTACATAAATTTCCAAAGCAACATTCATGGCAGGATGTTCGTTGTCGTTTTTCAGTGGAGCGACCGACGATCCCATGCTCATATCCCGGTGGTGTGCACATCTGTTATGTGCAAAATACACAAATCCTTGAAACCAGTTCAAAATTGTTGTGCGACAATTAACGATGGCGAGTCTGTCAACCTGAGTAGAAGTAAATTTAATGAACTGTTTCTATCCTTTAATCGACGAATTCCATGAGTTTCTGTTTGCGATGTCATCAAATGATACGTTTTATCAACAAGCTAGTCATGATTTGATACTAAGTTATGGATTATCTCAATTTAACAAATGACCACTAAATATCCGTATCGTTCAATATGTCCAGACGTGTATATAACTATTACCACGTATTTGGAAATACCTGATAAAGTGCCTTTAATTTGTGTACTGTCATAGTGAGAATGTCGCCATTATTAGCGACCCTATGTTTGCAGCTAAGCTTGATTTGTCTTGGCAAGTGATTATCAATTATATGTTTGTTTGTAATTGGTTTTATTTGTAAATGAGCTGGTCTTTTATTGATTGTTTCTTGTATCTATCGGTATATATAAGTCCAATTGAACGTGGTAGCATTATTGTTTATATTACAAGTAAATTGGTAATTGCTTGCACTATTTATCATTACGCATATTCTACAATTAAAGTATGTCATCATAACCGTTTTGATCCGTAAAACCTTATCCCGTCGATGATACAAATTATACACGAAAGTACTAACGTTGTTGCTGAGACATCCCGTGTGATATAAAACACCATGCACCGTATCTGTTGTTTCCATAAAGCATGACTGGAAACATAAAATGTATTTTATTATATAAATGCAAGTACAAATTATTTCTTCAATATTTGTACTTTGATATTTCATTCAACACGCTTATATTAGTTAAGTGTTTGTGTGCTTTAGCCATAACATAATTCAGCATTATCTTGTTGAGATTAAGTATTAGAATTTTGGTATTTTTAAAAAAATCCAAACGTGCGTCTATTCGTTTACTCCCAAGCTCAGATGATAACCGTGTGTGCTTATGTAATCATTTCACTAACCTGTCCCGAGCTACACATCTGGGTCTGGTTGCATGTTGATGGTGTCTTTATATTCTGACAACTGTAACATTCGAGGGAGCCTATAATTCAAAAGTAGACTTAAACGCGCAAGAAGCAGAATTAAATATGGACATGCGTTTTTATATTGAAGTTGTTTTTAACGAGCTATTTTCCATAGGCTAATTATGAGAACAACCGGTATTAAATAAGTTTTGACACTAGATGTTTATTATAATAATATTTATACAGGCTAAGTATGAGTTTAACTGATACAAATTAAGTTTAGATATTAAGTATTGAAGAAGCAGTGTGTTCTATTACCACAATCAAATAAGCCGATTGTATTTAATTCACGAGTAAAAATCACAACAAAAACAGTAAATTATTTATTAGAAATTGTTTAATCTATGGTGTGACACCTGCATTGGTACCGTTAGTAGTTTAATATTTATCATGGTGTCATTAATAGAATAAATACAAGAGGAACGAATGAGTCGCATGATTGCTTTGAATTAAGCCACTTGTTTCCCAAAAAAAATTGTACAGTTTACATTAAACACGTCACGTCCGGTGATATATCTCAATGTATCTGCTTAATATTTTCTTTTTGAACTTTATCATTGATATGTGTTTTTTAAGGCTACCTTTTTCGACCTTTAAATAATTGTATTGATAATCTACTTGTATGCTGTTTGGTGTTTACACAAGAATAACGAAAAAATAGTGGTGAATATTCTAACATTATATTTTGGACAATAGGTCTGCTCTATCTGTTGTGGACAATGTTATACTGAATCACTTTCCATATGACATAAGAAATGAGAAGATATTAACAACCTTCAAATATAAACATAAGACACATCTTTTGAAAACTACACCTCAGTAATTTCGTTGCAAATATTTTTATCTATGACAGATATAAAGTCCATAACAACAATGTGAATAGAGTGTCTCAAATGAGTGTTTTAACTTGTATCGAATTTATTAAACGAGTTCATTTTAAAACGATGAAAACGAGGCTCTGCCGAGTTTTTATCGTTTGAAATGAAGAGTTTAATAAATTTGATACAAAATAAACATTTATTTATAACATAAGTCATTTACAGTCGAAATATAGGACGAAGTTTCTTCAATACTCTTCTCTTGTCATAGTGGGACGAATTTACACTGTATGTTATTAGGATGATTCATCCGCAGGAAAGAAAATAGCCCGACCTATAATCATTTTATTAACAATAAAAGCATAAACTATGTCTCAATTATCAACTGATTTTCAAAAGTTTTACTTTAAAACAAACAAAACATATATTTCAATCCATTTAAATCAAGCAAATCAACAATAAAAGCAAGGTCATAACTGCGTAACGTCATAAGTAATCACGCGAGTGTGTACATGACATTTGGCGATTGAAGTTTAAAAAGAACATGAGTCAGCGTCACAGTCGCTTTCAATAGTGCGAATTCGATTTGTAGCTGGTCGATTAAAGCATGGAATTTTGTCATTTTAATGGATGTACACAAGGACAATACCTCCGTGAATTGGAGCTATACACATGTGGTAAAATCCACCAGAAAAAGTTGGATTTCATTAGGAATCAGTGACTCTGACAGTGTGTCAACTTTGAAGCGTTGCTGGCGAACTGCATAGATCGAGCATTTTGCGAGGAAGTAGACGGGGTATTTTCACTGAAGTACAGGATGCTGTACATGTTTTTGTTTTGATTTGGATTTAATTAGGCTATAGTTGTTTATAGATACAATGTTCTTATGTACCTATGTTTGCATAATCTAGTTCGCAGGAACATTGTTGGCATTCAATTTCTGGACAAGGTAATTTCTGGCACTGTCTGGAAGTGTTTGTTTGGATTAAGCTCATCGTGGTGCTGAGTTTGTTGACACCGACATGATTTCTTTTGAAACATCGTTTCTAATGTTTGTTTACTTTTTTGACAGCGCGTATGAATACTTTTTTCTGTGGTGGCGGTAACTTATGTGCATAGTTATAACACTACTTATATAAAAAAAATATGAAAAATATTGCGTTGGGTTATATCTCTCCTTCGCCGCGCCGTAAGTTATGTTATAGTGTACGTTATTCAATTAATTCGGTGTCTGTGGGCAAATAAATGAATGTTTTTGTTATTATTATCATTATTTTATTATTATTATTATTATTATTATTATTATTATTAGTAGTAGTAGTAGTAGTAGTAGTAGTAGTAGTAGTAGTAGTAGTAGTAGTAGTATCAATTTAACAGTGACTTTTACATTGTACCATTGTTAAATGTATATTGTGAAATATTGAATACTTTTCTAATTCCTCAGTACATGTGTACAATGTATTTCAATTACATCGCTCTTGCGGTTCATTCATGATAAGTTTGCCACCTATGTATATATATAATCATTTGGTCATGTTTTTGATTGGGGCGTTGTCTACACTTACTTAATTGTATCAGTCATTATATCATTGTATTTGATAACAAGCAATTCGGGCATTTCAGTGTTGGTCAATGTGTTGAATAATCGACATAGTGAATCTCGACTTAGGCCCACTGTCGATGTCAAGTAAGCGGATGGAATAATGTCCGATTCGCGTTCACTTAAATGCAATAATTCAAATGTTATCGCTTGCGAATACAATAGTTACAAAAGCTAGCATGTACATCTGTCTAAGAGTATTTCAGCCTTCTTAAAATGGTACAAAGGTTGTTTCTAAAACTTTTTTATTTCGGACAATGGGTTGATTTATCGACCTTGTGAATGTGTTACAACCTTGAACTACGCCCTCGATCGATGTCAATTCTGATTATTAGCAGATCAAAAGAAATCATAGCGACTTCACTTAAATGCAATAACCGTATAGTATTATTTACACCTAGTTTTTTTCTAGTGTGTTCATTTGTGCAATTCCCTTCAAATTAAGTATTGGCCTTCTAATGGTGCAAAAATTGTTTCTAAAACTGTTAAAAGTATTTTACCTGATGATGCAGATGGTGTCGTTTGTGGAACAGTTGCTGGAAAAAATAATCTTATATGGAGTTGCTGTTTTCAATTAATTCGAACTGATTGTCTTTATTATTGTCAACCAACTGAATCACAACTTGTTCCACTTCAAAAGTGTTGATTTTATTAATGAACTATTACGTATTAGACGCGATACGTGGGCAGTCGTAGCACTCATACCAAAAATTTGGCGACAATGTATGCCAAAACTCGCCCAATATCGAACAAAGTCGGCCAATATGAGTTTCTACCTTTTTGATTGGCTACTAAACTCGCTAAATATTGGATTAGACAAATGGACCGTTTTCATTGGCTGTCGAAACTCGCCCTTATGTGAGAAATATGAAGAAAATTATCTTAAAAGACAGCCATTATGTTTTCCGTGTTACCGACTGTTTTGAAAAGAGTGTCCCTCATTAAAACAAAGTATTTCAACCACTTTGCACGGTTTGATATTACAGTTGTATTCAACCTGTTGGTGGATTTTTCGATAATTATCTTTTCGAAAACCGACAAAATGGCCGGTGATAATTCTGAACTTTTTGCAAACGATTTCCGGAATAATATAGAGGAAACATGCTTCCTAAGACTGTACTGTGCTTTATTCATAAGTATGTGCAATGTCACTGAAAGGATTCATGTCAAAATCAGCACAAGCAGACACCTTGAATGAATAAGGGATTACTAAGCTTCGATATATACTTAAGGTAAGTTATTAAAATGTTAGAAAATACTAATAATTTACTTGATGTCATATTTGCGGAGTTATTTGTCATCGGTCAGCAGCTAACCTTGGAATTAACTAGGCCAATATGAAATCACCCAATTAATAACAATATATTACACAATGGCCTAGAAAACCGTTCACTATACTCACGGCATCTGTTACACATAACGGGACAAGTGACCTCTGCAAGAAGGGGATCTTGACAGAGTTGTGGGTTGGTCCGGCAGCCGGTCACATCCAGGTCCACGCATGACCCTGAACCTGTGTCCACGTGCAAGCAAACCGCCCAAAACAGTATTATTGCTGCAAGGAAATTAGTTCTATCTCACATAATGTTGACATTTTTCATAAACAAGTATACGTTTTTAAAGCTGCACTCTCACGACTGCTGACAAAAGATTAGATCGCAGTTTTTTATTAACATTTAATAAGCTATGCTATATGGCTAAAAGCGTTACTTACGCGTTAAGAAAATTGAGGGTTTCTTTGCATACAAAAGTAGTAAATACGGTAACCTACGATCTGAGCTTTTGACAACAGTCTTGTATCACTGGTTTCCAAACATGAACGTAACAATTAACTGATTATAAAACCAAAATCAAAAAGTAGTCAAATCGGTTAATCTGTGAGAGTGCAGCTTTAAGACTCCGTCGACGAGTCAATACCACATTGATATTACGTTATATTATATGATATTCTATAACATTAAAGTATTTTATATAGTTTAAATAAAATAAGCTCAATTACCTTTCTCTTTGACAGAAGCCATGGCCTTACTTTTTCCGATTAAATATTATATTACAGAACTATTATAGTCCTGCTTATCTTAAGTTCGTGCTCTGTCTGACCTGATTGTGGAAACTAGTACAATTTTATACGATATGTATAATTGAACAACATATATAAGGACTTTCTTTTATATGATAGCAAAAATACGCTTTAGTCTTGAAGCTCATGTCCCTACCATTCAGTTTGACGGACGGCTTCTGGTTCATCCTTCATAACGCATTTGACGAAAGAGTTATACTCAGTTATCAATGGGTTTTATTATGTTGGCCATTTATTTCATAGATTGTTTAGACGGATGGTAAAACATTTCAGACTTGACGCACTTCGCCTGCTTGAATTCGTGCGATTCAAATCAAAATATCAAAACATGTTAAAATACGTATTAATGAAAGAGGTCGTGTTGTTCTAGATACTCTTGAGACACCTGCTTGCATATGTATAGTTTCGTGAACAAACCAGTAAACAGTAGAAATTACTTTCCAGTGGCTCGGTTTTGGATACATTCTTGTATCAGCTCAGAAAAATAAAACAAATGTATGATATGTATCATATTACCTGTACAACCAGGTGTGACGACATGCGGGGCCCGAACGAACTTCCCCGAGAATACTATCACGATGCTCTAATTACTGAGCCATTTTGTCGACTTGTTTATCATATCCCAAACTCGGGTTACAAAGGAACATGATATAATTAAATATTTGCCATTTTTACAACGATGGATATTAAGGATATTAGCCGAGTGTATAAGTTTGGAATTATCTTCAAATATCGATAAAAATGTTGCATAGAAAACGATTATAGTTTGTTCTTTCTAGTATTTTGAAATATTCTAATCATACGTATTGATTGTAAAAAAGCGTATCCGGCTGTGATTCATATTTTGTTCTTATGACGTAATTTATGTTTTCTGATGATACTAGTCTCGAATATCTATATAAAGCCCCTGTCACACATATTTTAGTACCAAATAACTACTTTAGCAGCGTATAACGAATACCAATGGCGACCAAAATGTCAAACTCAGTCGGGGACTGGTCAACGATTGTTCTTGCGACTAGTAAGAGATCGTTGTTCGACATTGGCAACCAGTAGACGACTGATAAGCAGCTTATTTATGTCAGTCATCGGCTGGATTTTGGTGAGTGAATGCCGATAGTCATTCAAAGTTCATCAACCTGTTCATGGTCATTCTGGGACAGTGCGAACACATCAATATTCAAAAAGGCATTGACGGATATATAACTTCCTTAGGTCACAATAAGATAAAGAAGTTGGTGATGTTGTATAAATTATTGTTTTATATAACATGAACTCACAACAAGATAAAGACGGTGGCGATTGACGAACATGTACAAAAGCAAAGATCTATAAAAAAAAGATATTAAAGAGAAAAAGTATTCCTAACACACATAGGCAGGAAAACGATCCGTTGGTTTACACATGCAACCATTTCACCACAACAACACTTCTACGACCATATAAAACCACCATTATACTTTCTGTTTAGAAACTTTAACTTGATACTGAGCATGTTGTCGGGATACCGATGCGGTTTAAAACGATATGTATATATACATAAATAAGATGGTCCGAAAGACCTACGGATGTTCATCCCGCTATGGTGATGTGTTTTGTTCGGGTATTGGTCTTGCCCTGTAGTATCTATTGTGTATTCAAATTTTCTTGATATAATGCAGTAATGTAATAGTTAGATTTCCTGAAGTCATATTTAAATAATTAAGAATAGGCGGTGAGGGCGTAGCAAACGAGCCCTTCTTAATAATTTCGATTACATCAGGTCATCTAACTGTCATACAAATATAACCACATTGGCCGGCACATTGTCAGGGAGTGTGTATCGGATGAGTGGCTGCTGACGGACCTTAAACAATTTTTCATTGCCTATCTGCATTATCATGGTTAAAAATGTAGCAAGTATTTCTAATATTCTAATATTCGTAAATTGTATGTTTAATTAGAATGTACTATACATGAAATCCTAATTCATAGATATTAATCCGTGTACGGTACGGCTGTTTTCGTCCTAAGTGACTCATAACACAGGTCAGCCAGACGCATGGCCTGTAAAGTATCTCTCCTCGTGACTCGCAACTCATCCTTTTCTGAAACAGGGGAAGGAACTGTGTGATAAAAGTATGTTGTCATGTGATACACGAGAATGAAGGAAAGTATTAATTACTGGTTCCATAACACTTACTTAGGTTACACTCTACTATTTCATACTTTTATGTTGAGTTACACAATTTAAGCCCTGCTTTTTGTTCGTATTTCACCTTTTTTCCTGAAGGGAATCGAAATAATACCTTTTTAATTGTTATAAGCTATGTTAAAACGTTACAAACTTGTGGTTTATACTGTGTAATTTTCAAATGTAGTTTCTTGCATACAACCCTAGCGTATTAAGGGGAGGCGTTAATTGACCAAATGAAGTTTAATGTCTATATAATAAATATGAATACATCAGATTGCTTCATTTTAAACTAAAACTGCCACACTCTCCTGGGAGAAGATCCCCCCACGCCAAAATAAAACAAAAACAAAAAAACTTAGCCACATTTTTCTTCCCCTCTTACGTTAAATATTGGATTTGATCCTGTCTAATACAATTTAAAATGTATGGATGATACATATTTGAATACTTTACTTAGAAGACAAGGTTCACATTAACTGCTGAAATTTATCCGTCGATGGACTCTCTTTACCTTCAAGTACGTCAAGGAAGTGTTCCAGCTCGTTGGCGTACGCCTCCGGGTACCTGCGCATGAAGTTGGCCTCAGGAGCCGATTGTAACATACCTCGGTTCGTACCGCTAACCACGTGGTTAGCTCCCCTGTTTTCAACGGAGAGCTGCATCTTTTCACAAAGTACCTAAAGAACAGATGGAGAAATAATGTATCGGGACTAAAAGGAAAAGGCCCCCCGCAACAACCCATACGGTTCACATGTTATGGGACTACTGTTTTGCAGGTAAGATGTACATTTAAAGGATGTTGAGCTCGAAGAAATCAGAAAATCGCGTCACACTTTACTCGTATCAGGCACGTGCATGTCGGTATGAAATACCAAAATTTCAAAGATCGAAAAACCATTGAAAATCAACACGAAAAAAAACCTTATGATTTGACATCGTCACATTCCGTAAAAGTGAAATACCCAAATGTAAACAGATATTGTTAGATACATATTAATATATTTTGAATTGTAAAACGCGTTTCAATTTAACAAAGAGTCAGATTTTAAATACGATAAAAGTTAAAGATATGATAACACAACAGATGATTCCCCATGTTTCACGACACATAAATAAGTATTGTTGTTAATTGATCACTTTAAGCGATAGCAAATGAACAACTTTTATCGTTACTAGTTACTATGTTGTACCGTCACAACATAATTTTATCTTGTAGCATCGTTTTCAAAGCATACCATGATTAATTAATATAAGTATATATATTATCTTGAAAAGTTGTCACCATGGTTAAGTTTAGTCTGTACGTTTTAATTCATTTGATTGGTTAATATCAATAATTGAATGCACTTTTGACCAATCAATGTTTCTTATTTTTATGTAAGCTGTCGTTGCGTCTAATTGTTTACATAAGTATTACACTGTAATATGCTATTCCCATTCAAACAATTGCACTCTAAAGCCCTTTCCCATATTTGAAATAAAGACACCTCCACATGTTTACTTATACAATACTGAAAGAGTGAATTATATGTTTTTATACCTCCAGCCGTTGATCATAGCCAAAGGGACACCATCTCCCGTTGTCTATCACAGAAATGGCGCCGTTTTCATACGTTACTACAACAACCACTTGATCATTGTCGCTTGCCCCCTTTAGCTCATCTTTGTGGGCGTGGCCTTGTGCAAAGACGCTTGTCGGTCGGCTTCCTATGATCCAGCCTGCCATGTCAAGGTCATGGATGGTCGAGTCCCGGAAAATTCCGCCTAAAAATTCAATCGTGTGGAGAAACGTGCGTACATATGAATATAAGGAAAAACGCATGTCTTTCGCAAAACCCTCAAAATGTTCTTGATCTGCAATCGCTTAACATACTTGTACATCATTTACAACGTACACGGTATTGGTCATTTTAACAATGTTTTTTGAAGAACATCTGTCAACTGTCACCTAGATAGTGGTGTCTGATGTGTTTTTTCCCAGAGGAAACTCCTGTTATAATATACTAATATTGAGGACAAAAACAGCTATACATATTAATGAGATTACTGATTGCATATGCACATATGAAGTTTGTATTGTAAGCTGAGTTTGTGCTTATATAAAGTATTCTTAACGATTCGACAGATCCAGCCCGCACTGTTTAGGTGTTTAAGTGTTTAGTGCAAATGTCTTTATATTAGCCATTAAGCATTCATGAGGACTTTGACTCTCGGTCCAGCCGATCCCAAGTAAAATATTTGCCCTTCGTGAACAAAACGCTTGTAAGATCCCCGCATAATGCTCCCGCACCCGGGGACATCCTAGGTGAGGAGGCCTATTTCCCCCCGCTATCCCCGGTATACCCCAGGACCTTGGGACGTGGCTACATGGCTGGTGCATAGCTCACCTGACGTTTTGACGTATTCTATAGGTGGGTGGCTAAAATCACGACTGGTAGATTTTACAATGCGCACCGGTCCTGTACTTCCTGTGAGAATTTGTTGATAGATCGAGAAATGACTGGGGTCGAATCGCCTAAAGCGAAAAAAAAAATTGTTATTCAAAAGGTACAATGTGTTCCTAAGTCCTCGGTAAACACCAATAAATATTGATAATTGTATTCGAATTGTAGTGTGGTTGTATACTCACCTATAGAAACCACAACATAAGGTGTTTTTATTTTCTGCTCACTAAGACCGTAACATGCCCAGTTGGACACAATACGCACTCATGGAAGGCACACAGACTTGGTTTGTTTCTCTGTTTAGCAAGATAGTAATTTACTGGGTAGACGGTTTACTCACCTATGGAAGGCACAAAAGATTGGTTTATTTTTTTGTTCAGCTAAGTCATAACATGCCCGGGTGGACTGTATACTCGTGGTCAGCGGCTTCTCGCAAAACACGGCCTTCCCTAAAATATACTAGCAAACATAATGTGTTCTGATGGCTATCCATAAAAGAGTTTTGTGTTTATGTTAATGTTAAAACATCCACCATCCGAATTATTGAAATTGTACTCGAGTACGAGTCGTTTGTTTATTTTTGTCGAAGGTTGTGGATGAAGTAATCATTTTGAGCCATACTATCATGGACAACGTTCAATAACTTACTAGCTTATGAGCGAAAGGCGTTGTTATTTATTCACACGTTAGTTATTGCTTCAATTCTTGTTATCGTTCCGCTATTTGATTTATTTTGTAGATTTAATCAAAGAAAACACCATCCAACTTTTGAGAGACCTGCCAAGTAGCCGAATGCTTAACGAATTCAGTGTTTGGAGGCATAATGTCATGGCATTACATACGCTAGAAGCGCAACGGCTCCAGTATAAATAATGTCGTTCGGTCATACAGTTGACTCATTGTTGAACGCGAAGCAATTCTATGTGGTTACAGTTTTATTATACTAGAAATAATGTTCAGGGTGGTGTGTAAGTTTACTAGCACTCTGGCAATGCCGATTTGCCGATAAGATTGTTAGTCATATTAGATTTTCGTTGCATTTTGGGACTATTAATCATTATCCGATTAGGCGATTTCTGTCTTAGTTTTTATGGACAGTGTCAAGTCGGTTCATTTAATAATGATTATATTATGATTATTCGGAAATACATGTTGTCTTGCAGCGCTATATGTTGTTTAGGTGTTTGACTTTTGTGTTTATATACAGGACATATGATAACATTTAATGCTACTGGACCTTTTCTTGTAGTTTCGGTGTTCGGATTGAGTGTTGTGTGTTTAAACATGAACATTGTCAAGGCTTGCTTACTGGGCTTGTCTCTGTAGTTTCAGACTTTGTTTTGAGCTACGTGTGTTTAAACATGAACATTGTCAAGGCTTGCTTACTGAGCTTGTCCCTGTAGTTTCAGACTTTGTATTGAGCTACGTGTGTTTAAACATGAACATTGTCAAGACTTGCTTACTGGGCTTGTCTCTGTAGTTTCAGACTTTGTATTAAGCTAAGTGTGTTTAAACATGAACATTGTCAAGGCTTGCTTACTGAGCTTGTCTCTGTAGTTTTAAACTTTGTATTGAGCTACGTGTGTTTAAACATGAACATTGTCAAGGCTTGCTTACTGAGCTTGTCTCTGTAGTTTTAGACTTTGTATTGAGCTACGTGTGTTTAAACATGAACATTGTCAAGGCTTGCTTACTGGGCTTGTCTCTGTAGTTTTAGACTTTGTATTGAGCTACGTGTGTTTAAACATGAACATTGTCAAGGCTTGCTTACTGGGCTTGTCTCTGTAGTTTTAGACTTTGTATTGAGCTACGTGTGTTTTAAACATGAACATTGTCAAGGCTTGCTTACTGGGCTTGTCTCTGTAGTTTTAGACTTTGTATTGAGCTACGTGTGTTTAAACATGAACATTGTCAAGGCTTGCTTACTGGGCTTGTCTCTGTAGTTTTAGACTTTGTATTGAGCTACGTGTGTTTAAACATGAACATTGTCAAGGCTTGCTTACTGAGCTTGTCTCTGTAGTTTTAGACTTTGTATTCAGCTACGTGTGTTTAAACATGAACATTGTCAAGGTTTGCTTACTGAGCTTGTCTCTGTAGTTTCAGACTTTGTATTAAGCTACGTGTGTTTAAACATGAACATTGTCAAGGCTTGCTTACTGGGCTTGTCGTTGTAGTTTCAGACTTTGTATTAAGCTACGTGTGTTTAAACATGAACATTTTCAAGGCTTGCTTACTGAGCTTGTCTCTGTAGTTTCAGACTTTGTATTGAGCTACGTGTGTTTAAACATGAACATTGTCAAGGCTTGCTTACTGGGCTTGTCGGTGTAGTTTCAGACTTTGTATTAAGCTACGTGTGTTTAAACATGAACATTGTCAAGGCTTGCTTACTGAGCTTGTCCCTGTAGTTTCAGACTTTGTATTGAGCTACGTGTGTTTAAACATGAACATTGTCAAGGCTTGCTTACTGAGCTTGTCTCTGTAGTTTTAGACTTTGTATTCAGCTACGTGTGTTTAAACATGAGCATTGTCAAGGCTTGCTTACTGGGCTTGTCTCTGTAGTTTTAGACTTTGTATTGAGCTACGTGTGTTTAAACATGAACATTGTCAAGGCTTGCTTACTGAGCTTGTCTCTGTAGTTTTAGACTTTGTATTGAGCTACGTGTGTTTAAACATGAACATTGTCAAGGCTTGCTTACTGGGCTTGTCTCTGTAGTTTCAGACTTTGTATTGAGCTACGTGTGTTTAAACATGAACATTGTCAAGGCTTGCTTACTGGGCTTGTCGGTGTAGTTTCAGACTTTGTATTAAGCTACGTGTGTTTAAACATGAACATTGTCAAGGCTTGCTTACTGAGCTTGTCCCTGTAGTTTCAGACTTTGTATTGAGCTACGTGTGTTTAAACATGAACATTGTCAAGGCTTGCTTACTGAGCTTGTCTCTGTAGTTTTAGACTTTGTATTCAGCTACGTGTGTTTAAACATGAGCATTGTCAAGGCTTGCTTACTGGGCTTGTCTCTGTAGTTTTAGACTTTGTATTGAGCTACGTGTGTTTAAACATGAACATTGTCAAGGCTTGCTTACTGAGCTTGTCTCTGTAGTTTTAGACTTTGTATTGAGCTACGTGTGTTTAAACATGAACATTGTCAAGGCTTGCTTACTGGGCTTGTCTCTGTAGTTTTAGACTTTGTATTGAGCTACGTGTGTTTAAACATGAACATTGTCAAGGCTTGCTTACTGGGCTTGTCTCTGTAGTTTCAGACTTTGTATTGAGCTACGTGTGTTTAAACATGAACATTGTCAAGGCTTGCTTACTGAGCTTTTCTCTGTAGTTTTAGACTTTGTATTCAGCTACGTGTGTTTAAACATGAACATTGTCAAGGTTTGCTTACTGAGCTTGTCTCTGTAGTTTCAGACTTTGTATTAAGCTACGTGTGTTTAAACATGAACATTGTCAAGGCTTGCTTACTGGGCTTGTCGTTGTGGTTTCAGACTTTGTATTAAGCTACGTGTGTTTAAACATGAACATTTTCAAGGCTTGCTTACTGAGCTTGTCTCTGTAGTTTCAGACTTTGTATTGAGCTACGTGTGTTTAAACATGAACATTGTCAAGGCTTGCTTACTGGGCTTGTCGGTGTAGTTTCAGACTTTGTATTAAGCTACGTGTGTTTAAACATGAGCATTGTCAAGGCTTGCTTACTGAGCTTGTCTCTGTAGTTTTAGACTTTGTATTAAGCTACGTGTGTTTAAACATGAACATTGTCAAGGCTTGCTTACTGAGCTTGTCTCTGTAGTTTCAGACTTTGTATTAAGCTACGTGTGTTTAAACATGAACATTGTCAAGGCTTGCTTACTGAGCTTGTCTCTGTAGTTTCAGACTTTGTATTAAGCTACGTGTGTTTAAACATGAACATTGTCAAGGCTTGCTTACTGAGCTTGTCTCTGTAGTTTCAGACATTGTATTGAGCTACTTGTGTTTAAACACGAACATTGTCAAGGCTTGCTTACTGAGCTTGTCTCTGTAGTTTCAGACATTGTATTGAGCTACTTGTGTTTAAACACGAACATTGTCAAGGCTTGCTTACTGAGCTTGTCTCTGTAGTTTTAGACATTGTATTGAGCTACTTGTGTTTAAACACGAACATTGTCAAGGCTTGCTTACTGAGCTTGTCTCTGTAGTTTTAGACATTGTATTGAGCTACGTGTGTTTAAACACGAACATTGTCAAGGCTTACTTACTGAGCTTGTCTCTGTAATCTCAGACTTTGTATTGAGCTACGTGTGTTTAAACATGAACTTGTGTGCTTAAACCTGAACATTTTCAAGGCTTGCTTACTGAGCTTGTCTCTGAAGTTTCAGACTTTGTATTGAGCTACGTGTGTTTAAACATGAACATTGTCAAGGCTTGCTTACTGGGCTTGTCTCTGTAGTTTCAAACTTTGTATTGAGCTACGTGTGTTTAAACACGAACATTGTCAAGGCTTGCTTTCTGGGCTTTTCTGTGTAGTTTTAGTTTTTGTATTAGGCTATGTGTTTGCAAAGATGATAATTGTTAAGGCGTTCTTACTTGCTTATCCCTGTACATTCACTTACATAATTATGTTCGCTTGTGTTCAATAAAAACTATGAAATTGGTAATGCTTTGGCTGCTTGGTTGGTATCTTTACTTACCAATAGATCAGTTTAATGCTTGGGTCATAGTTAAGTCTTGCCCGTTGAGTTTGTCCATCTACGTTTAAATGGTATGTACTTTGTGTAAGCAAGACATTGATGCTTTTTTAACAGGCAATTGGTAGCCTTCTAGAGTATTGTTGTATTTTACCTGCATGAAGAGATCTGGTAATGAGATCCTCGTGGGTGGATGATGGGGATACAATCAGCACTGCTTCTACACTGATAACAACCATAACACTTTTCAAATTTCTTCAAATAGACGTTACGTTAAGATAACTTCACTAACAAATTTAAACAAGAAAACAATATCACTTTTGTTTGTTAACAGTATATTTGGTTCCAATAACTGATAACTTGATAATGTTTCAGTAAAGCATACGTTTATTTCTCATTTTGTTTTAAGATGATACAATTTTATTTGTCTTAAGTACTTCCTTCTCCTTTTAGATAATTAGAGGCAAACATGATTTTTCCCCCTTGATTTCATAAAAGACAATAATCAAACGTTTAACACTTTCTGCATTAAATGGGCAATGAAGACATAATCATATTACAAATTTATGATCCAACAGGTGTTATTTCACCATTTAAATACTACATAAAACAATTCGTTAAAGATGTAGAGTCGATTTTATGATTCGTATAAGATATCAACACATTATTATTTTTTTTTATACACGGAATTAAAATGGTCGAATTTCTTTTCGGGTACTTAATTTCTGCACTGCATGTACCGCGGGAAATGGCATGCTTTGTCAGTTTTTGGTGATCGGCACATCATAAGCTAAAGTCTTATTGGTGACAAAAGCATGGGATAAAAATACTGTGACACTCGTGTATGTATAATTGCCAAATTTATTCCACTCGCCCAACTCATATATACCCAATTTCACCAAAAGCTCGCTTACTTACACATTTAATGGACTCGTTAAATAGAGGTGCATAATATATGTCGACTCGTTTTTGATCACACATATATATATATAAATCAATAGTAATGTGCTGACGATTAATTTTGACTAAAACGGACATTTAACAAATTATTCATCAAATTTATCTCACGAACTACCGACTTTGGGTCCTCGATGGCCACTTGAGCATTAGCAGGCGTCTCGCAGCGCGTGTCAAGGTTGTATGATGACGTCAGAGCACGTGCCTCTTCAACGTTCTCACGAACGATCCATCTGAGAGAGGCACGTGGCGATCGCAGAATATTCCGTACGTGCTCTAATCCTGACAACGGAAATGGGTTTGCATTGATATGTTGATTATCATTTCATGAAACATGTTTATAGTTATATATGAAACAAATAAAACGCGGAACTAAGCATAAAAGTGTTGTAATGTTTTTAGTTCATAATGATGTCTTGTAGCTATATTTTGAATATAGGATCACGCTCGATTCCGTTATTTGAATATAACTCAGCACTTGTGTCAACTTTAATCCTGTTCGAGGTCAGAATGAGAACCTTTTCCGTGATGGGCGGACACATATATCACTGGACAACTGACACCCTGGTAGGGTTTAAACTCTCAACCTCCACGGTTACTCTTTCCATCTTACCTTTCATTAGTTGAAAAAGAGCAATAATTAATTAATCAGCCTTAATAAAGCAGAAAAAGTGTTTAAATGTAAAAAACAGCCGTTGTATATGTGACAACAGTCCGTTTACAAAATAGATAAATCTGTCATAAAGGGTTCAAACATATTTAAAAGACTTTTCTACGACGTCCTTAAATCTTTGTTGACGTTACTTCATACTTTGATAATACACTGAATTATACAAATTCTCTGTGTTTAACAAAATGCATTTTGGAAATGTTTTTATTAATAGCAATTATTAACTCAAACTTTCAGAATTGTAAACATCCTATTTCTATGTGCATTGTTTATTGACACAGGCTTTTGTACTGCCGCTTTTGCCATTCAAACTTAAAACATCTTGAAGACGAGTATTATATGAATATGGATCCACTGTAAATTATAGCCCAAAAAGGAACAACATGATTATCAGTGTAAGCTGACGTATATTAACACACATTTGACACCTGCTTTACAAATCATACAAACAAACACGCTCACCCATTTTGCCCATACCAAATACTGCCAGGCCAATTTTTGAGGTCATTTTTCTGGATATAATTCTGATTCTGAAAACATTTGAATAGCACAATGTACTAAGAATTAAATAATGATGTAAAATCGAGCTTACAAGAGTGTTTTACAAATGTTTTAAATGTGTATGTATACCCTTACAAAAAAAGGTTTGAAGCGACTAACAACCTTTATCTTTTAAGTGGTCAACATTATATTGTGTAAACTATATATGTCACAATAATATAAAACGCTTCACGTGTTTTTATACCAATAACTGCTGACTGCTTATTCACTGAAATAAATGAATTGGAAAAATGCAAAATACTGCCTTCTCATTAAACAAACAGAAAGGTTGACCACAAATACATTAAGGCAGTTTCTTGTTTAAAGGCCTAGTTTAAGCCTTCTGTAAGTGACCCCCCCCCCCGCCACAAAAACAAACGACGTGTATTTGTACACAACCTTTGTTAATTGATCTTAATCTTCTTGCTTAATTGTCTTATCAGATCTCCAAACTATCCTGCTGTGCAGTTGGGGATGTTTGTTATGAAAAAAGACCCTAAATGGCCCTGAGCCAATTAACGAATACACAGGAAATTGACCTCTACTGTGACACCAGTGCAATTAGCAGGAGATGCACAGCAGGGGATTATCATGCCAAACATTCCTTAAACTAGGCCTTTAACATCAGTTGTGAATTGATTTTTTAAACCAAACTTTTAAAGTGATTATTTTATAAGGAGCAATGTCATTTATTAAAGCAGGTTTAGCAATGCGTTATCTCTTTCGCCCTGACCTAACGTTTATGTTGAATGTTTAAACATCTTCAAGTTCTGAATTGAAGATCAACGAAGGTCAATATTTGTGTACTCTGTGTGAACTAAAGTAGATAAGACAACCATATTAATACCGGCTAAACATTTTACTTAAGTCAATACCATGATGAAATAAAATTATACTACTGACTGGATTATTTTAATATACATCAACAGAAAACAAACACTTCTTAATAAATAAATGCTGCTCGCTTTAATTATTTAAAAGCATCAAATAGGATTGTTTGAAATAACCTTTAAATGATCTTAAACTTTAACTTACTTTTAGAGCAGTGGTGTCCTCAGTATTCCTTTCAAATGAAAATGTAGATAGTGTAGGAAGGCCAAGACAAACTATACTCTAGATTCCCATGTATTTAAAGTTAGTGAAGGATATTGTTGTAGTTCACTTATAATTTTTATTATAGTATTTTGCTCCACAATGACTCAATTACTATTTGATGTATTGCCTTTCATACGATGTAAAATAGTTCATTTTTTATTTAAGAAGAATATTGTTAAGACGTTAAATGTCTTCTAAAAGGTCCAAAGAAGTTAATGAACATTTTACGAAAATTTCTTAATTTTTGAAGATTTTGAATGTCTTTCAAACAGTCCCAAGTAGTAAATTAAAAAAAATATGACGATATTTTTTTATCAACGTGATGTGTTCCGAACGGTCCCAAATGGTGAATTAGCAGTCTATAAACATATTCTTAGATTGTTGAATATCTTCCAGAAAGTACCCATATCCGCTTTGTATATATATGCATGTCTAAATGGAGAATCTATCATCAACAATCAACAAAACAAATTGTTTTCTTATATTGTTTTCAAATATATTTTAAAATCACTGTTTGGCTGAGGATTGATATAAATAACATTTGGTTTATAATAAAATTCGATAAAAAAGAATGATTGAGGCGAGCCAGAAAAACTAAACTGTTTGTGTGCCTTAACTTATAAATGTCTTATCATTTAATGTCATATACTGGTGCCCTAAATTAAAGACATCATGATAATACGGCAAGCAAGACTAACAGGTTTATCAACGAATTTATCAGAGTTCAAATACGAATATTACAGTAAGAACTGAAGGGACAAAATTTAAAAAAAAATAACCCTGCTTAGAGTCCTAGAGTCCGAATGACAATGAACTAGAGACAAAAAACGTATAAGGGGTGTCAAATAAATTACCTGATCACAAATAGAATAGCATTTATAATAACATTACTGAGAACTACATGGGCAAACCAAGTAGAGCAAAATTCAATATATAACCCTGTTATGACACCGAACGACAATACAATGGAGCCAAAAATGTATTAACACCACATGCACACAATTAATACACAAACAACAAAAATACCACAGATGCATCAAAATAGCTTTTTTCACTCTGTTTTCGTAAGTAAAACACAGACCACGAGAAAACTTCCCGCCTAAAACAGTTCCCGCCGCTAAAGGAGAAGAAGAACAAATTTTGAAGCGCTATTAATACTTCTTACCTACAAAACATGGGATAACTGTCTTGAGACCGCAAGTGTAACACGAGTTCACTTAAACACGAGTTTATAGGGGACTCACATAGTATGTATGGCCAATTACTCGCACTAAGCCACGTTTTTAAAGATGTATGCAATCTCGAATTGAAATAGATCAGCAGCGTTGTGTTCACTGCAGTATTTCTTAAATGTTTGCCACGTTCAGCATTCAACTGAAAAGAGATACTAATCTCCTAACGTATAACATCTTATACATAAACGGTCTTTGCTTGGTATGTGTGTCCATCTTCCCGTCTCATATGTACAACATTGGTACACAATCAACGTGACATGTCAAATATGTAAATTTGACCCAAATTAGGATAATGCTTACATAACATATTGTTTTTTGTTTTTGTTTTTTTTTTCATTTTAGAAAATTGTTAATTACAACATTTAGTTTATTTATATTATCAGTGTGCATTGTATGTCATTCTCCATATAGTATTTGCATTATATTTCATTCTCGTAAATTGGAAATTCATTGCAAAAGGACCAAACACGAATGAATACACAATTCTTCATTTGAACGGTTGGAATTCATATACGAACAACAACAACAACATTATGCACTGATTTTATCTTGGATTGTATATAACTACTGACGTAGTTGTCCACTATAAAGGCGCACACTTATAGTCGATCCATTTTGATTTCAATGCATTATCATGTTTAACTCACTCAACCTTTATGACCAAATAAAAAATGCACATGGTTTAGATACACACAACATATCTAAACCATTATTCAAACAATTGTTTTAACTAATAGGTTCGTGGCCACCATGTTCCCAGCTAAAAAAACACACACAAAAATCACTAAGAGGTTGTTGTTGTTTTTTATCTTAATTTTTTATTTTTTTATTTTATAATTTTTTTATTTGATCAATATATAATCAAAGAGGTTAAATACGGTAATGCATTAAAATGATATAAACAATCATTTGGCCTCTTCCTAGTATATTGTTCGCCATTTAGTCGATGTCACTGTTGTCCTTTCACACAAACCTGCAAATAAACCACGTTACAATCAACACTCAGCCACTCGTCCATGTACGCGCCTAGATAGCTTTTACACATTTTTTCTTGAATTGCGGTAAATATGGGTAACTCTTTAGCATTCTTATTCTCATTTTTAGCAAGTCGATTTCGTGTGACGTCATCGAGAGTGGAGAACTGGTCTGTGTTTTTGTCTCCACTTACAGGAACTTCTAACTCAGAATCATTACTACTCGTTGTGATGTCAGCAAAAATGATGGAGGTGCTAAGTGTCGTGGTGGTTGTTGTGGTAGAGTTAGCTTTTTCGTGGTTTATGAGGCCGAACCCTCCATCCAGCTGTCCTCCATTGTCGGCATTAGTTTGCATGGAATCCGTTTTCGTCTGTATAAAGGACGACGATGTTCCTGTCGCTGTTAATATACAAAACTGCAGTTGATGAACGTGAAAAGGGGCGCGATTAGGTCAGCGGGGGACGTAGATGGTGGTTAATTTTGACTAATTTACTTGTGCATTACTTTGTTTTCTATTATTCATGTTTTTGAAACGAACAGGACTCGAAAAAATGGCAATACATGAGTAACCAATGTTTCGTTTATTGATGATGATGATGATGGTGATGATGATAATGATTGTGATGATAAATTTTATTATTATTATCATTATGTTTTTACTAGGAGTTACAAACCGGCAATGTCCGGAATCGTTGGTGATGTGGTTGTCACTCCTTTACGTAGCAACAAGTGGCGAGGTATTATTCGGTTGTTAGGTCCCGGTTTCGGGTTGTCCTCCTCTTGGGGCCATTTGGTACTGAATTTGGCTGAGGATAATAAATATAGCATTAACAATAAATATATGTCAGAATGTGATGCGCTTTAGATACTGGTCATAAAACATGGCGGATTCGAGTTGTTGCATGATTAATGGTCCAAATTGAATGTAATTTCCAAAGCGATCGCCCCTGACAACAAAAGTTACCTCTGCCACCAAGAACGACAATATATGAGTTTTCATACTCATTTTTTTCGAACAATAGTGAAGTGTTAAGCATGTAGGTATGCAAAACGTTGTTTAGGGTCCATTTTAAAAATATCTTATTATTATTTTTAGTTTTAAATAAAAGAAAAATATGAATGACGTTACTTGGATTTGATAATAATCACATGACGATATTTTATAGAACACAAATCACACCAATTAGCGGTTAACAGTGTATCGGGCACCCGAAATTAATATTCAAATATTCCGGAGAGACTTCCCTGGTTGCTTACTGTTATGTAACCAACACTTCCTCTTTGCAACAAGTACCGTACTAATGCGTCAATTTAAGATTTAAGATTCAATCTTAAAATATATTTATCAACAAAATCAGCGTTGTAGAACATGGCTTGTTATGTGTTGTTTTTTTTCTTATCTAACATAATGCTTTGAATATAATTCCTAAATTAGAAATGTAGCCAAAAATGAAGTAAATCAAAACTTACCCTTCCTTATTTATCGGTCAAATTGCAAAAGCTATTGACTAATAATTTGTGTGGGAATGTATATGAAGAATTCCGCATTAACGGATTAGGAACAAGGTTATGGAGAACATATGACAGACTCTTCTACCACACAAAGTATTTAAGAAAATTACCAATGCCTATCTCAGTATCAACTCATTTTACCAAATAACCGCATAGGAGGAGGTTTTTTTATTCTGCATTACTTGTTTCAATATCTCGTTATTTTAATAAAAGCAGGTGGTCAATATTTAATCCAAAGAACTAAAACTTCAATTGAAATTTCAAGTTTAATTTATTATTTTTGTTCCAGATTTTGTTGTTTTTATAGATTGTTGAGCAATGGCGTTCATCAACATCAAGTGGAAAGTACGCTTCGCTGTTTAAAAGTACATTTAAAAACATACCTTTCTGTTTTGAGAACACATGAGTTTATCATTTGTGTTTCACTTACCGTTCGTTTAAATGGTACAAATATTGAATGTGTTAGTTTTTGGTTCTTGTGTTAGTGTAAGTGTTGTTTATACGTACGTGTGTGCCTGCGTGCGCGCGTTCGTGTTCGTGTGGTTTATAGTCGTTGATGATATCATTGATATTGAGATATTATATGACTGATGATGTTTATCGTGGTATTGGTGTAAGGGATTTTAGGACGTTCAAACAAAGGACCATCATTCTTTACCCATAAATTTGATGAGATCATCGTCTAGACGCTGTAAAAGTTCTGGTCTTCCGTCCCGTTTACCTTTTTCGTTCAGACAACATTCTGTGTGATAAAATATAAAAACAATATAATAAAACTCAACCCTGCTAAGCATACGGTACTTCGGTTAATTTAAGACTTGGTCATGTTAGCCCAATGTGTCAAACGATGTTTAATTTACCATATATAAAAACTCTGCAAAAAATGTCACTTATTAAAAGTATTACATGTACTTAACATATTCTAAACATTTCGCCCCATAAAATCTCCATACCAGGTAAATATTAACATGTTAGGTTTATATATATGTACATGTAGTTCCAATATAAGTAATTGTAGTGTATAGTCAATATTTACTAACCAATCAACATATATCTGCTTTCATTTTTCAAGTCAAAATTTACCCCATACTACACTCTTATGGCGTGCGACCACAGTCCATTGGTGTAAGTCGCCAGCATGGCGTACCTAAAATTGGACGAGCTCCGGACACTAGAAGCTGCTCAAATGTCCCTTTATCGTCCTCAAGTACTGCAGGTGAACCGCCTTCTTCAGAACAGTACTCCTAAAACAAACAAAAAACATATCGGATATTCGAGCTTATTTCTTGTATATCCCGTTTGTTCCCGGGGAAAAACTGAAGGTGATATCTTCAGACCAGAACGTCTGAAAACAAACAACTTATCATTTCAGAAGTAATAATGGCATATCGACCTCAGCCAGTAGCGGGATGATCCGATATCTTTAGGACAGTCATTCTGCAACCAAACAATGAAATGTAAGAAATTTAGGGTATATTTCTTGAACGTCCTGTCAACCTCTGAAAATGATTCGATTTCTTCATTGATGTCAGATTTCTTGAATATCTGGTCGTTCTCGGCTAATACTGCAAGTACTCCGATTTCTTCCGGACAATTATCCTTAAAACATTCCATCTATACATAGCTTTGTTTCCAAAATGTATATACACAAAAGCCATGAAAATAGAAACATTGTTCATCTTGAGCTTGCTTAAATTATCTTCTAAGTCATATTTTTACCCTTATTTTAATAAAGTGTACTTGTACTGTTTTGTTTGTAGAGTTTTGTTACATGTTTCTGGTTTGTGATTGTTTGGTTTTGGGTTCTTTTACTTTATTCTGACCCTGTGTGATTAAACGGGGTTAATGTTTAAACTGTGCTCGTTTCTCTAGTTCTATATAAAATTATTAAACATTGGATCAGAATTGTATGTGTTAAGGTTTAAAACTCTAAATAAGCATACATTAAATCATTTTATCTCTTAATCAGTAGTACACAGTATACCAACTAGTCAGAGCCAGATGTCCGTGGTATCTAAAAAAATATTAACTGATCAAGTGCTTGCGTAATTGATTATACTATTTTATGTTCGAAAAACTTAACTAACCGCAATGTTGGTGAAATGCACGGGACGTTGAATGAAGAGATAGCATCGATCTCCATGTTGCATCCAGTCCGAGGGACAAGGGACTTTCGGTTGAGCATCTGCGCTAACATCTGGTAATTTAAGCAATGTATTACGTCGTGTAGAGCCGTCTGTTTTAGCAACCGGTTGGCCTCGTGGAAATGAAGATGGCCGTAGTGCCTTGGAAACAGGCCGTGTGGTAATTGGCCATTTAAACGTTGTTGTATTCGATTTGGTATCGTCTGCTATGTCCTCCGGAAGAGTGTTGCGTTTTGGGAGTCCTGTTTGTATTCCGAAATGATCGATATCAGGGAAACCGTCTTCTTTGACACCGCGAAGGCCTTGTTGTAAATTAGTTCTTGGTTTGTTTATTTGCTGTTTTTTACGATCACCTCGTCGGCCATGTCCGTCAACGCCTTCAGGGGAGTTGAAAACTGAAACAAATGGCACGTGACTTTCGAAATCGAAACACCTCGGCTATTATCCAACTGACCTCCGAAACTTATTAGGTCTCTGAAAATATCAATCACCTCGAACGTGTTGTTTGCGCTTTCAAACGTCAAGGGCTATATTTGTTTTAGGGAGGAGAATTTAAGACCTTGTACCGGTCCTATGGCCATATTCAATAAGCATCTTAGTAACAATTTTCAACTTACTTGAAAAAAATAAAAAAAATCTTATCTGGGAATTATTAAAACGAACAATAAAAATAAGCATGGGAATAGTCTGAACAATATATGCCTATGAATAAATATGATGAAATGTAGCGAATATGTAAAATATTCGATTTAAAAAATGACAAAATTCTCACTAAGTTTAAAATATTCACTAAATGCTTTTACTAAATATAATGTTCAATTTTCTCCAAAGCGTTATTAACACACGAATCAAAATTGTTCGTTTCAGTACATGTTTTACGTTATTGAAAGGGTCTACTTAGCATTCCGAAAATTTAGTTAAAGGCCTAGTTTAACCTTCTACAAGTGACCCCCCCCCCCCCCCGCCCCAAAAAACGAACAAATACCGTGTATTAGTACACAACCTCTGTTAATTCATCTTAATCTTATTGCCTAATTGGCTTATCAGATCTCCAATCTTAGTATCCTGCTGTGCAGTATTCGATGTTTTATTATATAAATGGACTCTAAATGGCCCTGACCCAATAATAAATACACAGGAAATTGGCCCCAACTGTGACACCAGTGCGATTAGCAGGATATGCACAGCAGGGGAATATCATGCCAAACATTCCTTAAACTAGGCCTTTAAACGCTGCCGGCCTCATCAAATTTCCGTACATCTGAAAGCATTGTACGAGGTATATTCCGGAACATGCCGGATATGGCCGAATTGTTACGGTTGGTGTTTTGGGGTTATTACTCACTGCCACCAAAGTGCAGTTGTTATTTCGTGACTCTTTCATATAGCGTAATTGTTCATGATGAATGAGATATAGGGTTAAATAGAGTCGTTATATACTCGGTCATCATCGGCAAGCTTTGGGATATACTTGTGAAAACGCTTCAAAATACATGTTTACGAACATTTAATGACGCTGCCAGCGATTTGCTCAATTATCATTACGCTTAATAGACCCATTCGATAGCTATACAATCTACCCGAAATTAATGCTTTTTATACGTGTCTCTATTACGATTTGGAAACACTTGAAATAAAATTAACATTAAATCATAAACAGTTTGACAGCTTGACACTCTTCTACATAAAACATTGAATATCCCTTGACGGCTGAAAACGTTCCAATTGTGTAAACGTATGGTACGTGATTTTTTCAGTTACAATTAAAAAAGAATCTATCAAAACTTAGAAACTACCTAAGACGTGTATTCATAAAACACATTAAGTCGCCTCCAAACCTATTTCCTAAAATTTAAGAAGCGCTATTTGAAGAAAAGAATAAGTGTTGGTAATATTGAGTTTTATTATTCATTTAAATCACTCATGATTTTCAGATATAAATTATGTATAATAGCATATCACCAGTGCGATATATAACTTAGAAAAATTACTTTAAAGTAAAGTAAATAATTTTTTTTTTAATAATACTGGCAGTGTGTTCAAATTGTGGCTGTTTATCGCCCTCCAGGATGATTTATTTTGAATAATGCATTTAATTTTATTTTTTTAAAGCAAGTTTATGATTAATTCCTGTGTTAGTTATGTCAGTGTTTACACAATAGAAGGTATTCAAATCAAGTGTGTACACAGAAAGGGGAAATAAACCTCTGTGTTGTGCTTGACAGTTTGAATCAATACCCTACGTAGTAATTCCCTTGCAGTGCAGAGAAGATGACGACGATAGCCGGATTTTAGCTAATTACATCATTCGTCATTTGTCATTTTGTGTTTGTCTTATTGTCGCACAAATGCATCTTTATAAATAAATAATTTGTTAAAATTTAATCGAAAAAAAAATCAAGAATGGGAGTGCGGTCACGTGATTTAGATTTCCAGCACGTGATTAAAGAAACCGTATTTAATATTATATACAGTAAAGGGACGTAACCGGTTCATAGAATTAACGTTTTGCCTTTGTATCAAAGTCATATTGGAAGAAAATCAACAATATGGAGCCTTGAATGATTGAAAGAAAACACACGCTTATCAACTTTGCTACAGGAATTCATACTTAGGTGAAGGATATTATACTTTGTTTGAAAACATTGGTAGCATCACATGATATTGCAATCAACCAATCACGCTACAGCCTTTTCTTAAATAGCGTTAGTAACAAATTTTAAATTTGTTGACAATATTTGCGGTATTTACAACATTTGTGGAATGGATCCTGTCGTCAGTATCTTAGTTTAAACGCTCGTAAAGTTTGCCACACAATATTTGGTTACAAACAAAATTCCGTAAAAGAGCGCATTTTACATACCATGAAAAAGTCTATTTAAAGATCATAATAAATCAGTTCATGTTACCAACTCAATACTCTTACCACGCATAGCCGAATAGCTTGTACCTACCAGTGAAAAAGAGGCTAACCCCGATGATCGCGATCAGAAATGACGCAATGACGAAACACACGAACCATCTAACAAGTTTTCCCTTCAGTGACGTCCAACAAGTGACGTCATCAGTGTATGGAGGTGGTGGAACAGGAGTTGAGGGGACGGATACCACGATGCCATCAGGGGGGAAAGAGGCTTTGAGGAATAAAAACAGTATAAAAGTACATATGCGTAAGTCATTCGTTATATATATTGTAATGCAAATTGAATAAATATGACTTGTTGTTTCTTAATAAAAATGCTTATCTGAGTCTGTGTCTATGAGGACATGAGACTGTTCGTAATCATAGCCCCAGAATTCAGCGCAATACAGTCGTTTTAAAATGCCATTTCGAAAAATAAGGAATCATCACTGAGCTCATATTAAAATCATGCATACAAAAAGAGAAGTTTCATTTTTTTGTAATAAACCTTGCATAGGAAATCAAAACAGCCAAATAAAAAGGACGCGATATAGGTTGACGCTATAAGGTAAAAGAAAAAAACATTCGTTTTTAAAGTGACACTCTTATTCAAAATCAATACATGCACATGTAATACAAACATCAATTTAGACTGATAAACTTTTAACTACTTACTAAATAATGTATTTATGGATAATATTAATTACGGATAACAATTTTGTAACCGTGTATTTAATAGCAGAAAGCGCAATAATATTTAATGATTGGTGAATGCTAAAATATTAACTGTGGTCTACTTAAGTTTCATAAGGTAGAAATACCGTGTTTTATGCTCATTTCTCTCTTGACAAATTAAACTCGTTATCCTTCATTTGACCATTGTTTTCGACTTGTATTTATATTTTTAAGAATATTAAAACAATATTATCAAATGTCGTAAATATTATCTTGGAGTAAGAGTGCATCTTTAATATTAGTGCATTATCAGTTTAACTCATTTTACTTCAAATGAATGATCAAAACAAAAAAAAAAGCTTAAGGTACGGATAAAAGAAAATAAGCGCTATTATGACGCGTTTTGTGGCCACGTAGCTATTTATTTAAAAAAAAATGTAGTGTGTTTGCACCTGAATCAATTTTTTTTTTTATGTTTTTCGTCATTTACAGTCAAATAAGGGAAACATGATAATCCTTTTAAAAATGTTTATCAACCTATGCTGTGCGCCTTTAATTAAATTAAAAAAAATATCCTTCCCTGGTTACCAAGTTTCAAATGTAAAATGACAACGAATCTTATAAGCTTCTATTTTTCCGATTCATATTTGAGATCTTTTCTAAAGAAATTCGCTAAAATTAACGCTGTCGTACGAACCTTATTTGACATGAAATATATTAAAACCAATGAAATGAGAACGAACACAACTCAACTCAACTCTACTTAACTTAATTCAATTAAGTAAACCATTACTCACTGTTCTTAGTACGGTTTTCTGTATTAATCTGAAAGAAACAGACAATACAATTTTATGCAATCAAATTGTAGCTCATTTCTTATCCTTTTTCTGTTGCTTTTCGACACAATTTATAATGAGCCTTATAAAGGAGTAGGCTATTAGCTGATGTGGTAATAACTGTTGGTCCGACCCTTTTGCACATCTCCTAAATAAATTGTATGATATGTACTTGTAACTGTTTAATTTATATATACTGTCCTGTATCATGTCGAGGGTCGTGTGTAAACGCCTAGCCGTCGAGACCGAGTAGCAAGCATGTTCACATACCGAACAAGGCGTGATACGGATTGTCAGGAACCAAACTCAAAACACCCACATTCCGAGCTCCTCGGCCATTTTTATCGAAAACAACCTCGGATATATTTGGACGGTTTACATACTCAAAGCGGTACGTTTAAGTCCGCTGCAAGAAGATCGCGTAGTAAGTAATTTTATTTAGCTGTTAAAGTTTATTACTTAACTCGTGGGAATCTTAATTATGTTTGCAATAATACACTTCACTGGCAATCAATTAAAACTTAGGTCAGTTAATGCAAATCTAAAACACTGCACTTGAATAATGATATAATTAAAAAAAAATACGAACTACTTTAACTGATGTACCGGCATACATCCGAGGTTATTTTCGATAAAAATGGTCGAGGAGTTCCGAATGGCACAATGTCGTTATTCCGCTAGGATATAACAATACCCATGATAAGATAATATTGTATTTAACCCGTTGGTGGTTTTTACGACTATTATATTTTTTCACATCAACAAAATGGACGACGAAGGTGGGAAATGTGACGTTTAGACAAACGATTTACGAAATAAAGATAAAAATTACATGCTTCCGTAGACTGTACAGCGCTTTATTCATAAGTATGTGCAATGTCACTAAAGGATGCATGTCAAGTTCGGACATCATGAATAAATATGCGATAAGCAGGCTTCAAGTATAAACGTAAGGAAAGTTATTTGAACGCTTTTAACCAAAATGTCGAACCGTATGTAATGTTTAATTAATAAAATCAATAAAATACATGGGCTCAGACAAAAACAGCTAACCTCGGACAAATAACTGGGCCAATATGAAATCGCCTAATAAAAAAACATTATCATACAAATACAATGTCATCGACACATAACGCCTTTACTCACGTAATATAGCCATACTAAAGTTTAGTTCTGTTTACCAAAATGCCACATATGAAAAATAATAAAAGTTTTGTAAATAATTGATATTAACTTTACCTCTAAATCCATGGCAGAAATGCAATTATGAATATCTAATATATAAAACCATACAGTATTAAATAATGCTTAACTTCGAGAGCTTGAATAACAGTGATGTTACTATGTGGGTGTTTTTGTATTTATTATATAAAATGACATTATACAATTCGTGTCGCATGTGTGAATGCTGAACGGTAAAGTGAAACAGTGTGAAATTGACTGCCTGTTAGATAAGATGAATATTACACCTGTCTGTTGTATAAACAAATATCACACCTGACTATTAGATATTAACAGAAGGTGATGAACGCGTTAGTATCTTAGGTGTTGACTGCTACTGCGACCGACGGTGGCTGAGATGTTGTGACACGATTTTATCGAAAAAATAGTTTATCTGGTTTTTGTTACTGGCACTCACGGAACATATTGACATGAACTTCCGTTGTTAAGCGTCTGACATAGACAACACTATATAATAGTATGTGCGAGGTGAACAGAACACTTGCAATTCAAAAGCTAAAACGTTCAATTCAATAATCGATCGCATTTTTTCTTGCTTTTATGCTTGGTGAAGGCACTAGCGGTTATTTGCTTGCTTGCCGAACTCGCTTCTAGGTATTTAGCTCGCTTCCCGTACGCGCTTCAAGGTATTTTTGCTCACTACGTACGCGCTTCAAATTTTGCTCGCATGCCGTATTTTGTTCGCTTGCCGTACGCGCTTCAAGGTATTTTGCTCGCTTGCCGTACACGCTTCAAGGTGTTTTGCTCGCTTGCCGTACTCGCATCTAGGTATTTTGCTCGCTTACCGTTTTCGCTTCAAGTAATTTTGCTGGCTTGCCGTACTCGCTTCAAGGTATTTTGCTCGCTTGCCGTACTCGCATCTAGGTATTTTGCTCGCTTGCCGTTTTCGCTTCAAGTAATATTGCTGGCTTGCCGTACTCGCATCTAGGTACTTTGCTCGCTTGCCCTTCTGCGTTCATACAGCATAAACGCAAGAAAAAAAATGCAATCAATACTTGAATTTACTTTTTTTAAATAATTATTCAATACAGCTAAACATTAGCATTATCTCAGCAATTGAGTGTTTCTTCTTTAAGAAATGTAACTGAAAAAAAGTTTGTATAAAAGAATAGCCGATGTTTGTAACGGCGTACAATATTGGTTAATTGTTGTCGGGCTAATCAAACCGGAGCGCAATATTGAAATTAACGAAGACTTGATATATATTGTATTGACATGACACGTGCTTTTCATACAGAAACTTTACATAGCCTCTAGCTCTGGCAAAAGCTTTATAGACCAGAAGTTGATGGAAAAATGCTTAGAACTGTTAAGAATATGGATTCCAATGTGAAATCATGCGTACCAAAATAGAGCTCGTTGTCAAATAACTTTGTCTGTGCTGTCGGCCTTAAACAAAGGAAAATAATGATCCCGATTTTATTTGCACATGTCTTCGATGATTTTGAGCTATGTCAGAAAATAATCCTGATGATAGTCAATATCTGAAATAGCAAGAATATGTCCTACCAGCAGTGGCGTAGCTACATATAGGCCTTGTAGGCCTGGGCCTACAACTTTTTTGAAAAATGACAAAAATTTAATAACCCCAAAATGCAATAAAAATTTATAACAACTCAAAAGATGTATATAAAGCTACTATAACAATAGCAAGTTTGGTGTTTATTTAAACTATGTGCATTGCTTGATTTTATTGTGATAATTGCATATATATTTAATTTTGTGTAATGTGCATATAAAACGGATGTCATTGTGCCTTTTGTTTTTCTCCTGGAATGCTTCCAAATTGCACTATTACGCTTCTAATTTAGACAAAAATCTTTGGGATGGGTATTTCCAAACTCACCTACATGAAGAACGATCGGGCCTACAAGTGTTTTAAGGCGTAGCTACGCCTTTGTATTAGCAATAGATTAAATACCTTCTTAAGTGTTATATAGTATAAACGTTTAATCTATACAAAAAACTTAGCAACTGCGAATATCAAATAAAGAACTCAAGATAACCTTCTCGCTTTCACCTCAAGATGTATCCATCAATATGTAATCAAATTCAATAGGGTTTGAACCGGGATGTTGTATTCGATACGAGTGAACTTTTGCTGAATAGGATTTCACGAGGCGAAGGCAGAGTAAGATCTATATGACTTTATGGATCAAAACAAAGTACTTATATACTGGTTGAATCACATGTTTTTTATAACAAAGTATTGATCATATAAGTGACGCACGTTTTTCTTTAATGACGTCATGTAAGTATTGCGCAATGATACGTGTATGATGTGACGTCAGCAGGGTGGCATATAACGAATTACACTAGAATGGAATACGGACAACTGTACTTTGCAATGTGAATTGCTTGTGGAATTATAATAAGTATATTATAATACATATGTGGATTTATAATGAGTATATAATAATATATATGTTGATTTATAATGAGTATATACTACTTTATATGTGGATTTATAATGAGTATATTATAATAAATATGTGGATTTATAATGAGTATATAATAATACATATGTTATTCATATACTCCCCTACGTAAAAGTCGGATTAAGGAGAAAGGCAGGGGAATTTCATAAATCCTTATTCTTATCTATAGGAATATCCACAGTGCAAAAGTAGGTTTGGAAAAAAGCAAAAACAAAAAGTCATCAAAATTATAAAAGTATATGCCGTTTTGAGATTCCAGTTACATATATTTATATCAGGCGTTCATTTGAATTACAAGAGTTATTGCCCTTTGCATATTTCATTGGTTTTCTATAACATTTTTTTTCTAATCCTCTTTTTAATTTCATTGCATACTACTTTTTCGTATCATTATACACTTTGAATTGTTTTTAACGATGGCCGAAAATGATTGAACAATGACAGGTTTCTTGAGCGATTTGAAATAAATCGATACCGATAATTTGCCCAACATCTCTTTAAAATGTTAATATTCTATTTGCAGTTAAGGAATACGAAAAACGAAGAAATAAAGACACCCTCAGACACAGTACAATTTGATATTAACATATCTTGAATGTCACCAGAACTGAATATTATTCCCTCCTGTAATGACCCAAGTATTATAATTTAAGGAAGGGATAATTTAAATAGTATTTCTGCCTTTGGCCTATGTAACAAAAGTTCATTGCATCCTGGTATGAGTCAGACATAGTATATTATGAAACGTATACCTTTAGTTACGGTTTTGCCATTTACCTACGCACCAAAAATTATACAATGAGTGTTATCCGATTCTCTATATTAATAAGTATATACAAATTAGATACTAACTTTTAAGGTATTTCATATGTATGAAGTTCTGAACTGATATCACATGCCTGGTCATATCTTCGCTCTAAACGACAATTTGTTGTTTATGTTATGTAGCTATGTGTTGTAACATCAAATGCCGAATAACCCTTTCTAGCACACCGGATAGGCATTTCCGGTGAATTCAGCCGTGCTGAAAAACTCCATCTGGCATTCCCCCATGCCAGATGAGTCACGCGCTGTGACGTAATAATTTCAATTTCTTTTATAATACACGTTATGTAATCATAATTATGAAATTTAAATAGATGAGTTCCATTAACATTAACTTAAAAAAATAAACTTTAAACAACAAAACAAAATAACCCTTAAAAGACATTATGTCGAAGGAACTTATTGACGTATGCAGTGAATACAAATTACTGCGCGTCATGACGTCAGTAAACATCATCGTACGCGCTTTTTGGTGGTATGTACAAAAATGCGCCTTTTTATATATTTTTTTTCACAAAATATGTTATTTAATGTATGCTAGAAAACATATATATCATGTGTGTCCGTTTCGGATAGAAAAATCCGACCCTCGGGCACGCTGCGTTGCCGGTAACTCGGCAAGCCTCGTTACCTGGCAACGCAGGTGCCCTCGGGTCGGATTTTTCTATCCAGAACGGAAACACATGACAGATATTGTTAATGTTATTTTTGTTGATGTTATGTTATCATCCAGCCTATACAGAAAGGCATCCACATATCGGTAGTTAAACTTTCTGTGGTTTTGTATTTAATATGGTTTGATGTACATTGATAGTCTACACTCCCTAATTTCAAATTGCCTCTTATTTAATATTAATTGCCTCAGGCCTCATTTGGTAGTTTTTTTGTCTTCGAGATGGCTTCCAAGATGGCCGCCATATTTGACCAAATCGACAATTTGCTTAAAATTATTTGTAACTGTTTTCATTATTGTGCAAATCTACATCTATTGTTTTAAACATGAACTAAAAAGCAATATTAGGAGTGGACTTCGTTTGTCCTTTTTTTCTTCCTGAAATAAATTGTATAAATTGTTTTGTAAGAGGATTTGAAATCATTAATACACATTAGACCTCCATTAACGTTTTTCTATTATCTTTTATATCTGAATGCTGAATGCTGTGACTAAGCGAAAATCCCCACATGGTGATGTCAGAACACTTGTGAATACTTCAAACAATAATTAAATTTGCAGGAGTGCCTAGATACTTAACCGCAAAAGATACCTGAACATAATTTATTCTACATAACAATTACTTCACATGGGACATCTTAATATAGGCATTTAATATTAATTGATTTACACTGAAATTGTACAAAGAAAGATCTAGGATGTGGTCATGAATTTATATATGAATGTATCTAGGATAGTCTGAATAAGATTATTTGCAAAACGATATGTATTAAAAATGAATAGATTAACGATGCTCATCCTTTAGAAATGTATTTATACAAAACGATTGCATTTAAATGATAATGACAAAATATAATGTTTAATGACTGAGATACACGATACTATGAGATATTTCACTAGCAAATGGTTTGCCCTTTCATGTGTTTGAATATTTTACATTACTAAAAATAGTGTTATGAACTAGAAAAAATATCTTGTACTTCATATTCAATTTGTAATGTTTGGTCTTCGGCATTACAAAAAAATAACTGTATGTACATTTCACGACTAATCACTATTCTTATACTTCTCTTATTCTACGTAGACAACTTATTAGTTTTTTCTATTTAAGATTGCATCCAGAATGGCCGCCAAATTTCACCAAACCGAGATTTCACTAAACATTATGTGTAACTGTTTTGATTATTGTGCAAAACAGTACAAGTCTAACTGTTTCAAAGAAGAAGTCTTGGTCACGATATTAGATAAATATTAATTTCACCCCAATTCCACCATAAAAACCAGTTAAAGGGTCAAGTTATAAAATGTCGGATATGACTTTTGTATTCAACGATATTCAAACACGTTTCTGTTTTAGAATACTAGTACAAAACTCTTCCATCCCACCGTTTCTGTTAACAACGAGTGGACTAGAGTCCAATCTTTTCTTTCGATCCTGCTCTCGCCCTCCTCCGGTAAACCTGACAAATTCCGGCTCAGCCATTTGCCCTCTCACGGTATATCCGTCAAACCCCGGCCATCGCACTCGCCCTCTCTCGGTATACTCTTCAAAAAACGGTCCTCGCACTCGCCCTCTCCCGGTTTATCCGTCAAACTCCGGCCCTCGCACTCGCCCTCTCTCGCTATACCCGTCTAACTCCGGTCATCGCACTCGCCCTCTCTTGGAATACCCGTCAAACTCCGTCTTCCGCACTCGCTCTTTCCCGGTATACCAGTCAAACTCCGGCTCCCGCACTCGCCCTTTTCTGGAAAACCCGTCAAACACCGGCTCTCGCACTGGCCCTCTCTCGATATCCACGTCATTGTAAGGCTCAAGCACTCGCCCCCTCACGGTACAAACGTCAAACTCAGGATTTCGCTCTCCTCTCGCTCTCGCCCTCACTCGGTAGCCACGTCGCTCTACAGCTCTCGCACTCGCCCTCTCCCGATATAGCCGTCAATCTTCGGCTTCCGCACTCGCCCTCTCCCGGCATACCCGTCAAACTGTGGCTCCCACACTTGAACTCGCCCTCTCTCGGTATCCGCGTCACATTACGGCTCTCGCACTCGCCCTGTCCATGTATATTCGTCAATTTCTGGCTTTCTCTCTCGTTCTCGTCCTCACTCGGAAGCCAAGTCGCTCTACGGCTCTCGCACTCGCCTTCTTCCGGTATATCCGTAAAGTTCCGGCTCTCGCACTCGCCCTCTTCCGAAATACCCGTCAAACACCAGTTCTCGCACTCGCCCTCTCTCGGTATCCGCGTCATTTAACGACCTAAGCACTCGCCCCTCCCGGTACAAACGTCAAATACCGGCTCTCGCTTTGGTCCTCGCTCGGTAGACGCGTCACTTGACGGTCCTCGCACTCGCACTCGCCCTCTCCAGGTATACACATCAAACGCCGGCTCTCGCTCTCGCCCTCACTCGGTAGCCGCGTCACCCTACGGCTCTCGCACTCGCCCTCTCCCGGTATACCCGTCTTATTCGGCTCTCTAACTCGCCCTCTTCAGGTTTATCCGTCAAACTCCGGCTCTCGCACTCGCTCTCTCCCGGTATACCCGTCAAACTCCGGCTCCCGTACTCGCCCTCTCCCGATATACCCGTCAAACTCCTGCCCCGCATTCGCCCCTCTCCCGGTATATCTGTCAAACTCCGGCTCTCGAACCCACCCTCTCTCGTTATCCGCGTCTCTTTACGGCTCTCGCACTCGCCCTGTCCCGGTATACACTTCAAACTCCTTTTTTCGCTCTCGCTCTCGCCCTCACCAGGTAGCCGCGTCGCTCTACGGTTCTCGCACTCGCCCTCTCCCGATATACCAATCAATCTCCGGCTCCCGCACTCGCCCTCGCCCGGCATACACGTCAAACTCCGTCTCCCGCACTTGAACTCGCCTTCTCTCGGTATCCGCGTCACATTACGGCTCTCGCACTCGCCCTGTCCATGTATATTCGTCAAATTCCGGCTTTCGCTCGCGCTCTCGCTCTCGCCCTCTCTCGGTAGCAACGTCGCTCAAGTGCTCTCGCACTCGCCTTCTCCCGGTATATCCGTCAAACTCCGGCTCTTGCACTCTCCCTTTCCCGGTATATCCGTCAAATTCCGGCTACCGCACTCGCCCTCTCCCGGTATAGCTTTCCAACTCCAGTTCTCGCACTCGCCCGCGCTCGGTATATCCGTTAGACGTTGGCTCTCGCACACGCCCTCTCTCGGTATCCGCGTCACTTTACGGCTCTCGCATTAACCCTCTCCCGATATACATGTCAAACTACGGCTATCGCTCTTGCTCTCACTCGGTATCCCCGTCACTCTCCGGCTCTCGCTCCCGACTTCTTTAGGTATTCCCGTCACTTTTCGGCTATCATCCTCTCTCGGAACCTTACTCTCCCCCGGCTCTCGCTCCCGCCCATTCTCGGTATCCCGTCACTCTCCGCCTTCCGCTCTCGCCCTCTCCAGGTATCCCCGTCACTACCGGCTCTGAATCTCGCCTTCTACCGGTAATTGCATTGCTTGATATTATATTAAATTCACATCATATTACTTTTGTCGGTATTTATCAGTGTCTAATGCTCAGATTATTTAGTACGATCTGATATGAATTCTGGTAAATCCAAATAACTAATATATCGTATGCCAATAGAACTACATACAGTTGGTTTATATAGATAGATATATATATATATATATATATATATATATATATATATATATATATATATATATATATATATATATATATATATATATATATATATATATATATATATATATATACGTATTGTGTATGTTGTGTAATGTGACGATGAGCTGTTTATATGATTAAGTCAAAATAAATTTTCTGTTCTGTTCTGTTCTATATTATGGTGTTTAGGAAAATAAAGAATCTGTGTGTCTATTATATAAATAAACAAGCCTAAATGGTATCTTTGTACGACGATTTCATTTCGATATGATAAAGTAAAGAACAAAGCTCGGGTGACAATTTGAATAGTTAACAGGGTTGAATTTAACAGGCATTGAGAAAATGAAGGTGTATACCCAAGTAATTAATGGCTAAGAGGGCGTTTAAAGAGACTGTCCCGCATGGAAACCCTCACGAATGACATGGTCCGTAAGTCATATTTGTTAAAAGCCGCAGTCAGTAGCTTTTGAATTTGATCTGGTGATTTAGCTGATTAATACAGAAACATCGAAATCTCTTTAACGAAATACTAGCATTTCACAGTATTGTTTTTTTTTCTTTATATTAAAGACTAAAAGAAGTTATGATGTTCAACACTTACTTTGTTGACAGAAGAAAGTAGATAAAGAAATATTGAACGGGAAAATAAAATATGTACTTAGTGTAATATAAACTTGTTGAAAATGAATACAAAGTCCCATGTATGTATGCATTCTATCCTGAACTTCGAATATCTCATTTCTATAATAATTATACACATTGATCATATTAGGCCAAGTTTGTAACACTTATCTGATGGTGACATAGTGAGAGTACAGCTTTAAGAAACCCAGGGTGTTCTCTTTGTTCAATGTGATGTATGTTAAGCTTATCGTGAAATTTCGTAATATTCCACGAAATAGTGTGTTATCAGGAGACTTGTAGATGCAACACTATACCATATCTAGTATCCAATACGTTTCAGTTAGGTCCTTTAAGCAGTAAACTTACTATCGCGCGTAAACAGTCTTTGTTGAAACACAAAAAAGAACAAAGCCGATTCAAGTTTATTGAATTTTAAGAAAGGAAGGTAGCATTTATTACATTTTCGCCGTATCTTTGTACCAAGGCCTAGACATGTTCTCCAAAATCTAGCTACGGTAAGCCCCATTCAGCTGCGGACATTTATAGAGGTACCACTTAAATTTTTAAAGTGTAGAAAATAGTAAAACAATGAGGACTTTCATATGTTTACTTGTGACAGTGTTCACTATTGAATATGGTTCGTATTGATGTGTATTTAAGTAAAATAATGAACACAACTACAGTATGCACGCACACAAGTGTTCAATCAACAAAAAGTTATAACGATTCATATTTGTGTGAAGAAATAAAAATATATATGTATAGTTATATATAAGCATTTCTATCACGGATATTCAATAACTGATTTTCTTTTAAGCATTTTTATATAAATTTGCAATCCATTTAGTTCATAAACATGTTGATACTGTAATTAAAATAATTGCATCCAGTATTAGTGTTTACATATTATGCATGTGTTTAACATGACAAAACTGTATGGAACACATTTTTTTATTCACTTCAAATTTTCAATAACGTATATTTTGGTAAAACTTGTTAATAAGGTTTTTGTTATCAATTTAAAAATAAATAATAATACAAGAACAATAATGCCAGACGTAGAATAACAAGATCAGCGGTGCCTGATAAAATAACATGAATTTGTATTTTTTTGCTTAATTCTCAAAAACAACATGAATAAATACCTGTGGTTTGCATTGACACAATTGAAAATATTCCATTGCAATATTCTATTTTGTTTATTTTCTAAAACATAACATTGCAAGTGTCGGTATTGATGCATTTTTAAAACATTGCGTTACTGTGGTTTGCCTTGCCACGATTTAAAACATTCTAAAACAGTGGTATGTCTTGCCACGATTTTAAAGCAATCCAAAACAATTGTCTGTCTTGCCACGGTTTTAAATTATTCCATTACAGTTGTCTGTCTTGCCAAGATTTTAAAACATTCCATAACAATGGTCTGTCTTGCCAAAATATTATTGCATTGCATTACAGTCTGTCTTGCCACAATTTTAAAATATTCCATTTCAGTGTTTCGTCTTGCCTAGATATGCCAAGATAACAATGGTCTTTCTTGTCGCGATTTTAAAACATTTAATTTGAGTTGTTGGTCTTGTATTTATGTTAAAACATTATATTAAAGTTGTTTGTCTTGTCTGGATATTAAAAGATTACAATTGTCTGTTTTGTCACTATTTCAATACATTCACTCAGAGTTGTTGGTCTCATCTTCATCTTTAAAAATTGTATTAAAATAGTATATCTTGTCTGGATATAAAATGCAATGGTCTGTCTTGTCGCAATTTTGAAACATTTCATTACATTTGGGTGACTTGCCTAAATATGAATATATTACAGTGGTCTGACATATCGCGATTTTGAAATATTTCATTCCATTTGTGTGACTTGTCTAGATTTTAGTAGATTACAGTGGTCTGACTTGTAGCGATTTTAAAACATTCCATTACATTTGTGTGTCATGTCTAGATATGAAAAGATTACGGTGGTCTGACTTGTCACGATTTTAAAACATTCCATTCCATTGGTATGTCTTCTCTGAATATGAATATATTACAGTGGTCTGACTTGTAGCAATTTTAAAACATTCCATTACATTTGTGTGTCATGTCTGGATATAAAAAAAAATATGTTTGGTCTGTCTTGTGGCAATTTGAAAAGATTCCGCTATCATTGTCTCTCTTGTCTGAATATGAAAATAATACGATGGTATGACTTACGATTCTCAAACAGTCTGTTACAGTTGTCTGTCATGTCTGGATATCGGACTCCACACACTTTGACCAGCCCAATTGCGTTTATACTCCGATAATGACGTCAACCCAACAATTCATTCCTTAAATCGACAATCTATGACCTATTTGCACAATTTTTCCATGAATAACACGAAAGGCTCCGTAGTGTTTCAAATAAGTCTCGCTAAGGGGGGTGGAGAAGATCTGAATATGGTTTTGATTCTCACTGGGGCTCACTGGCATTGTCAGAAAGTGTGACATATCTGTTGGGCGTCGTAAAATACAGATCCCTACGTTTGTGATGAGGGATGGATCGACACGGGCCTTTGTTTCGGACCTGTTTGTTTCTGAAAGGTCTATTACACTTGCAAATATGTGTTGATGTTGTTGTTGATATCTTTAGGCAACACAAGCGTTCTAGTTTTTGGATCATATATTTCATTCCAAACCTACAGTTTTATGCGGACTATTTAGCATTTTTCTTTGCAATGCAATTTGAATTCGGTTTGAAGTGTTTCATTATTGGGAATAAATGAATGCGATGTAGATTTCTGTGCGACGTTTGAGTCTTACTCCTGCATCGCTTCTGTGTTTTTCATGAATGTATAATATCTGTGTGTCTGTTGTCCTTACTATGTAAGGCCTTGATACCCATGTATGGATGTAATGTGTCAGTGTGTGTATGTTGTCCATACTATGTAAGGTATTGATCCATGTATGTATGTAATGTGTCAGTGTGAGTCTGTTGTCCATAGTATTTAAGGCCCTGACCCATGTATGTATGTAATGTGTCAGTGTGTGTATGTTGTCCATACTATGTAAGGTATTGATCCTTGTATGTATGTATTGAGACAGTGTAAGTCTGTTGTCCTTACTATGTAAGGTATTGATCCATGTATGTATGTAATGTGTCAGTGTGTGTATGTTGTCCATACTATGTAAGGTATTGATCCTTGTATGTATGTAATGTGACAGTGTGTGTCTGTTGTCCATACTATGTAAGGTATTGATCCATGTATGTATGTAATGTGTCAGTGTGTGTATGTTGTCCATACTATGTAAGGTATTGATCCATGTATGTATGTAATGTGTCAGTGTGTGTATGTTGTCCATACTATGTAAGGTCTTGATACCCATGTATGGATGTAATGTGTCAGTGTGTGTATGTTGTCCACACTATGTAAGGTCTTGATACCCATGTATGGATGTAATGTGTCAGTGTGTGTATGTTGTCCATACTATGTAAGGTATTGATCCATGTATGTATGTAATGTGTCAGTATGTGTCTGTTGTCCATACTATGTAAGGTATTGATCCATGTATGTATGTAATGTGTCAGTGTGTGTATGTTGTCCATACTATGTAAGGCCTTGATCCATGTATGTATGTAATGTGTCAGTATGTGTATGTTGTCCTTACTATGTAAGGCCTTGATACCCATGTATGGATGTAATGTGTCAGTGTGTGTATGTTGTCCACACTATGTAAGGTCTTGATACCCATGTATGGATGTAATGTGTCAGTGTGTGTATGTTGTCCATACTATGTAAGGTCTTGATACCCATGTATGGATGTAATGTGTCAGTGTGTGTATGTTGTCCACACTATGTAAGGTCTTGATACCCATGTATGGATGTAATGTGTCAGTGTGTGTATGTTGTCCATACTATGTAAGGTATTGATCCATGTATGTATGTAATGTGTCAGTGTGTGTATGTTGTCCTTACTATGTAAGGTATTGATCCATGTATGTATGTAATGTGTCAGTATGTGTCTGTTGTCCATACTATGTAAGGTATTGATCCATGTATGTATGTAATGTGTCAGTGTGTGTATGTTGTCCATACTATGTAAGGCCTTGATCCATGTATGTATGTAATGTGTCAGTGTGTGTATGTTGTCCTTACTATGTAAGGCCTTGATCCATGTATGTATGTAATGTGTCAGTGTGTGTCTGTTGTCCATACTATGTAAGGCCTTGATCCATGTATGTATGTAATGTGTCAGTGTGTGTATGTTGTCCTTACTATGTAAGGTATTGATCCATGTATGTATGTAATGTGTCAGTGTGTGTATGTTGTCCTTACTATGTAAGGTATTGATCCATGTATGTATGTAATGTGTCAGTGTGTGTATGTTGTCCATACTATGTAAGGCCTTGATCCATGTATGTATGTAATGTGTCAGTGTGTGTATGTTGTCCTTACTATGTAAGGTATTGATCCATGTATGTATGTAATGTGTCAGTGTGTGTATGTTGTCCATACTATGTAAGGCCTTGATCCATGTATGTATGTATTGAGACAGTGTGTGTCTGTTGTACTTACTATTTAAGGCCCTGACTCAAGTATGTATTAAATGTGTCAGTGTGTGTCTGTTGTCCTTACTATGTAAGGCCTTCATCCATGTATGTATGTAATGTGGCACACTGTATGTAATGTGTCAGTGGGTGTCTGTTTTCCATACTATTTAAGTTCTTGATCCATGTTTTTATGTAATGTGACAGTGTGTGTCTGTTTTCCATACTATGTAAGGCCTTGATGATCCATGTATGTATGTAATGTAACCGTGTGTGGCTGTTGTCCTTACTATGTAAGGCCTTGATCCATGTATGTATGTAATGTGTCAGTGTGTGTCTGTTTTCCATACTATGTATGTTCTTGATCCATGTATGTATGTAATGTGACAGTGTGTGTCTGGTGTCCATACTATGTAAGGTCTTGATCCATGTATGTATGTAATGTGACAGTGTGTGTCTGTTGTCCCTACTATGTAAGGTCTTGATCCATGTATGTATATAATATGACAGTATGTGTCTGTTGTCCATACCATGTAAGGTCTTGATCCATGTTTGTATGTAATCTGAAAGTGTGTGACTGTTTTCCATACTATGTAAGGCCTTGATCCATGTATGTATGTAATGTGACAGTGTGTGTCTGTTGTCCCTACTATGTATGGCCTTGATTCATGTATGTATGTAATGTGACAGTATGTGTCTGTTGTCCCTTCTATGTAAGGCCTTGATCCATGTATGTATGTAATGTGACAGTGTGTGTCTGTTGTCCATACTATGTAAGGTCTTGATCCATGTATGTATGTAATGTGACAGTGTGTGTCTGTTGTCCATACTATGTAAGGTCTTGATCCATGTATGTATGTAATGTGACAGTGTGTGTCTGTTGTCCATACTATGTAAGGTATTGATCCATGTATGTATGTAATGTGACAGTGTGTGTCTGTTGTCCATACTATGTAAGGTCTTGATCCATGCATGTATATAATGTGTCAGTGTGTGTCTGTTGTCCTTACTATGTAAGGCCCTGACCCATGCATGTATGTAATGTGACAGTGTGTGTCTGTTGTCCATACTATGTAAGGTCTTTATACATGTATGTATGTAATGTGACAGTGTGTGTCTTTTTTCTATACTATGTAAGGTATCGACCAATGTATGTATGTAATATGACAGTGTTTGACTGTTTTCAACTCTATGTAAGGTCTTGGTCCATGTGTGCATGTAATGTGACAGTGTGTGTCTGGTGTCCATACTATATAAGGTCTTTATACATGTAAGTATGTAATGTGACTGTGTGTGTCTTTTTTCTATACTATGTAAGGTATCGACCAATGTATGTATGTAATATGACAGTGTTTGACTGTTTTCCACTCTATGTAAGGTCTTGGTCCATGTATGTATGTAATGTGTTAGTGTGTGTCTGGTGTCCATACTATGTAAGGTCTTGATCCATGTATGTATGTAATGTGACAGTGTGTGTCTTTTTTCTATACTATGTAAGGTATTGACCAATGTATGTATGTAATATGACAGTGTTTGACTGTTTCCCACTCTATGTAAGGTCTTGGTCCATGTATGTATGTCATGTAACAATACGTGTTAGTTGCCTATTCTATGTTAGGTCTTGATCCATGTATGTTTGTGATGTGACAGTGTATGACTGTTGTCTATACTATGTAAGGTCTTGATCCATGTATGTATGTAATGTGACAGTGTGTGTCTGTTGTCCATACTATGTAAGGCATTGACCCATGTATGTATGTAATGTGACAGTATGTGTCTGTTGTCCATACTATGTAAGGCATTGACCGATGTATGTATATAATGTGACAGTATGTGTCTGTTGTCCATACTATTTAAGGTCTTGGTCCATGTATGTATGTAATGTGACAGTGTGTGACTGTAGTCTATACTATGTAAGGCCTTGATCCATGTATGTATGTAATGTGACAGTGTGTGACTGTAGTCTATACTATGTAAGGCCTTGATCCATCTATGTATGTGATGTGGCAATGTGTGTCTGTTGTCCTTACTATGTAAGGCATTGACCCATGTATGTATGTAATGTGACAGTGTGTGTCTGTTTTCCATACCATGTAAGGTATTGACCAATGTATGTATGTAATATTACAGTGTTTGGCTGTTTTCAACTCTATGTAAGGTCTTGGTCCATGTATGTATGTCATGTGACAGTGTGTGACTGTTGGCCATACTCTAAAAGGTCTTGATCCATGTTTGTATGTTATGTGACAGTGTGTGTATGGTGTCCCTACTCTGTATTGTTTTGATCCATATATGTATTTCATTTAATATTATGTTTCTCTTGCTGCGGATATGTATTGATTTGATTCATATGCATCTAATGAGTATCACACGCCAATAACAATTATATGGTTCTATAGTTTCCATTATTATATTGATATGTTTACCCGTTGCCAAATTTTGAACAAGGTATCCTTTTTAAACCATCCAATTTGAGAACTCTTTATTTCCGGTATATTTATTAAAGTTATATCTGAAACTATGATGGTAAATACAGAGACAAACGCAGTAGATTACATTGCAATATATACCATTTTGAAAAGCCAAACTTAATTGAACGAGAACAGAAGCATTTATTTTCCACAAAGAGACCACAAACTCTACAACTACCTTAATCATTAATGATGAAATTGTATCGCCCTGGAACAATCAGCGAATCAAAAGTGTACTGTTATAATAATTTATAGATAGTTTAGGCAAGTTGACGCAACTGTCCTACATTCAAATATAATTATTACAAAATTAATTCACATAGGCAAATTTTAGTTGAGTAGTAACAAAGACCAATTAAGTGGAATAATTTCGAAGACAATTTTAGTGGAATAATAAAAAAAAAGAATATTTGAAATATTACAAAGACAAATTTAGAGAAATTATTACGAAGACAATTTTAGTACAATTTATGAAGGACAAATTTAGTGAAAAATTACAAACACAAATTAAGTGGAATAACTATATCGACAAACTTATTGAAATAATTACTAAGATATATTTATTGGAATTATTATAAATTACATATTAATGGAATATTCTTGTTTTATAGTTAGTCAAGCAGTGGCGGCAACGTATTGCACGGTTGACACAACCTCGTATTATTATAACCAATGGACTACGTCATCTAAGTACTGTGACTATGGGTGTTGCGGGTCGTCGTATGACCATTCCAGGAAGTGTTGTGAAGGGTAGGTTATACATGAGCTCTGCAAGCTGACACCGTATCATCTAATAATAACCCGGTTTACCCTGTCCGGTACTCCTGGACCGGAAAGTGATACCGGGTACCGAGTATCAGGTTTTAGCACAACCCAAATTGTTGTTTTTTTACGTAGGAATAAACACACAAAAAAACAGACAACACATCAATATTTATGAGTGTATACAAAGCGTATGCGTGTGTGTTCGTGTGTGTGTGTGTTTGGGGCTCATTTGATCATTATAGCGCTTAAGGGTGGTGTATATTGTGTGTTGGGGTTGCTGGGGAGGTATAGGGAAGCCGTAGGGGATGTTTCTATAGAAATGACTCAAATACTACTTTAATCACCAAAAGTGGTCGTCTACATGTTTTAGTAGAAAAGGGGCATCACTTCTTAAGTACAGTTATTTGCCTTTCCCGAATATGCCGCCTGTTATCTCTTGTTATGTTTGCACAGAGTCATTGTCGAGGCTTTGACGTCTTCAGCGACCCCACAATCACAATATACAGTCTGGACCTGTAGACTCGAACTCCCAAGAACCGGCAAAATACCTCGAGCATGGGACAATTGAGCCAAGTGAACATGATTACATTCAATTTGAGCCAACGAGTAAATCGAGCCAAGCTAGTTCGACCAATGGGTTTCAACAATAATTATTTTGGTGTGAACTGCGTTGCCCTGAATTATTCTATTATCTATGATATAGATTCTGCCCGAGACTTTACGGGTGTCCCTGAGTACTATTTAGCACCGTCCGGTTTATGACTAAGACCTTTTATTGAAAAAGGGCCTAGTTTCCAAAACAAAAAAAAACTAATAGTCTGATTGTGGGCTCCACAAACCGGGCAATTTTATACTACACGTCATTGTATTATATTTAATCTCCGCATCCGCGTTTATCAGAATACAATTAGGAACTTATATATATATACTTCAGGAGCAGTATTCAATATTGATCTTAATATCTTTTTCTTAGACATGCCTCAGTGATTCCATTCAGCCTATGGGTCAGCTTAATATAAGGCCAATCAATTAGTTTCTAATTATTGATAACAGTCCGAGGGCGCCGTTTCAATAAAGCTCGTAAATCTAAAGTCCGGGGGCGCCGTTCCAATAAAGCTCGTAAATATAAAGTCCGAGGGCGCCGTTTCAATAAAGCTCGTAAATCTAAAGTCCGAGGGCGCCGTTTCAATAAAGCTCGTAAAGCTAAAGTCCGGGGGCGCCGTTTCAATAAAGCTCGTAAATCTAAAGTCCGAGGGAGCCGTTTCAATAAAGCTCGTAAATCTAAAGTCCGAGGGCGCCGTTTCAATAAAGCTCGTAAATCTTAAGTCCGAGGGCGCCGTTTCAATAAAGCTCGTAAATCTAAAGTCCGAGGGCGCCGTTTCAATAAAGCTCGTAAAGCTAAAGTCCGAGGGCGCCGTTTCAATAAAGCTCGTAAAGCTAAAGTCCGGGGGCGCCGTTTCAATAAAGCTCGTAAATCTAAAGTCCGGGGGCGCCGTTTCAATAAAGCTCGTAAATCTAAAGTCCGAGGGCGCCGTTTCAATAAAGCTCGTAAATCTAAAGTCCGAGGGCGCCGTTTCAATAAAGATCGTAAATCTTAAAGTCCGAGGGCGCCGTTTCAATAAAAATCGTAAAGCTAAAGATTGTATCTTTCTATGCGTTCCGAACGAGTGTTCCGAGCATTACGCAGACTAAGATTTACGACTAAGGTATTTTATTAAAGCAGGGCCCATGGACGCATCTCATTAATCAGGCTAGGAACAATTTTGTACTAGTTAGATAGGATTATGAACAGACCGATTCTATTGTTTTCTATCTTTGCATATGTATATATTATGCATCATCTTATTTTGTTGACGAGAAACGTTCACTTAAGCGACTTACTGTGACCGTTCATTATGTACATTTAATAATTTTGAATAGCCCACTTTTGTGTTAAATTTCATGATATTAAACGAATCATACAATGACAAAATATACAAAAACGACAAAATAAGAGATTCAGCTGAATGGATTTTGGATATTGCCTGACCGCTTGACGTTCCGTCATAAAGATGTCGTACATATACAGTCGTTGGTAACTCGGAATTTACTTCAAGAAACGAATATTTGATATAACCATAATAAAAAAGTATAAATAAATCCAACACATTGGAAGAAATTTCCACAACACCAGAACGTCGTGATAAAAGAGTTCAACGAAACGAGGTTCGACTGCATTATAAAATTGAGGCCATTTGATCCCGATTTCTCTTGTAATTTGATATTTCATTACATACTATCTGACGCCACAAATACAAATGGTAGTTTGACAAATATTATCCTTATAAATAGAGAGAGTACGAGCGTGGGTGTATATGCTGGCGGCGGGGTCGGGGGTGTCACCGGGTTCCTGATTACGCTGTGTATTATCTACTACTGCTGCTGCAGGACAACAGACAGAGTAATAGGTACGTAGGATAAGATGTATCATCTACTCATTTGCTTTTCAACATAGAGTTGACTCAATACTGACATAGTCATTTCTAAGCTAAGAAGTGTAACAATTTGATGCGTTTCTGTAACCGATTAAGCGCACTTAAACACGTCTTAAGTCACACATAGGTCGCATAATTTGTACAAACACACATCCACACACGTCGCAAAGTTCGCACAATCGCATACAAATGTTCACACATCAACGCTCACGTCAAACAATTGCCATAAACACACCAACGCACACGTCACACAATTCGCAAAAACACACCAACCCATACGTCACACAATTCGAACCAACAAACATCTCGTACAACTAAAAGCTAAACACATTTGAGCATTTCAACGTTTACAACGAAACGGCACTCACAGTTCAGTATTTTCTCGTTTACAACAAAAGGCACACACATTTTAGCATTTGAAATAACACAATGTCATTTCATATTTCCTCTAGTTACGAATCTTTTCGCTTATAGGACATTTTCCACCGAAAACGAGCTTGGATGTCATAAGTGTTTACATTAAACTTTGCTGTAAGTAAATCGCGTAGTAGTTTCAATTAAGGAGTAACGCTTTTGGACTTTGGCTTAGTAATCTATATGATTTATGCAAAACTTCACTTCACTAGGAATAAATTTAAACTTAGTAATATAACTTATATTATTATTTTATTAATTTAACGAACTTCTTTTAATAATGCACCGTACTGCATCTGAGGCTCGACGTATGGCGGAGATGGCCGAGGTACTCCGATTGCTTTAGAAATGAACATAATCAACTGTTCTGTTTATATTTTCAGCAATAGTGTAGGAACATAAAAAGATCTATCGTAAGAAGTATGACGTCAACCCTGCAAACTGTTTACAGAGGATGTTCTATGAACACTTAATTGCCATGAAATCGATGCTTTAAAGTTGAAAGTGAAGCGACATTGATTGCTGTCTATGTGATTTGTGTACACTATGTAGTACTAGATAATTATTTATAATATTGTTTTGTATATCTATGAAAAGCTTTATTTTTCATTCACATAAGGTTTCTTTACTAAAACGTGTTTCGTTTTTGGTAACCACTGTCTTCATCTGTAAAAATGTATTCCAAATTATTACATAAACATTCAATTGGATAACATTTCTTCACTTCAACTTACTATGTTTAATACAAGACAGATTCAGTATTTTCCCATCCCAGATAAGAACCTTTAAATATTTGGCCATGCTGAAAATAATCGTCATCTTGCTCATGGACAAAGATAAAAGAATACCCGTAAGGAACTACCTTTTATTGTCATCGATCAATTACATCCCTTGTTGAAAACCGTCGTCCGAATCACTTTGAAACCTTGCCTAGTGGCAATATTTAAAATAAAAATAAATGTTAATCGAGCTACGTTCAAACAATAATACTGCCCTCTCCACAGAACTATTTAGAAAACAGTTTGACTATTTAAATATTCTGAATCACTGCGTGCATATAAATGACAAACACAACTCATTGCATTTCTATATTTGAGATTTATTTTCACTATGCACAAAAGAGTTGCATTTTAACTTCATTGTATTGACTGGGGTGGGAAAAAGAGCGTCTACCACGGCCGCTCGTGGAAATTAGGTTCATCCAAACCCTCGCGAAGTGTGTTCCTCGTTTCCGGAAACACCCTACGTTCGGGTTGCGATGAACCGATATATATATATCATACACGAGCGGCCATGGAATTTACTATAATCCATTTCGTTTCAGTTCCTATATTCTGCCCTTATGTAATTATGTTTTATGCATTGAACGTGTGTTTTGTTTTCCTATTTACATTTAACTTTTTCATTATTAAACCATGCTTAGTTTGTTGTATTGGTGCTGTAATGTTGAACGACGCATACTGATTGTTGTTTGTTGTTGACATTTTAGTGATTATCATTACTCATGCAGAAAGAAAACTTTATGTATTATGTAAAAGTTCTCCAAGTCAAAGTCGTGGTAACATAGTGTCGCCTTTTAAACGTCCCTTCAATGTGTTTGATTATTCGTTCGCACCGTTTGTTCATTTTTTTTTTGTTTGGTGGTTATGACACTCGCCACTTACCAGATACATTAGTCTAGTGGTATACTTATTGGTCAACCACAAAACAGGTTTTAGATTCGATCCTAACCAGGGTAAGAGCAGCCGATGGGTAAGGGTTTCCGCCTTTTAACTCGGAAGTCGTGAGTTCGATCCAAAGCTGAGAGTTGTATAGTTGAATAGGTGTCCGCCTCTTGCCTATGACGTATCGGGGTTTGATTTACACCAGGTTGAGAGTGGTCAAGTGGAATAGGTGTCGCCTTTTACCCAATATATCATTTGGTTTATGAATTCCTTCACAAATAGTTATTCAGTAGAGTTTTATGCTGATACTCAATTAAATCAAAACCATTGAGTATCAGCCACTTGAAATGCTCATTCAATATGATGAATATCCAAATAGTTACTAAAGTATGAAGTAATTCTTGCATATCAAACTTTATCTGGAACTTTGTTTCATTAAATAATGCACTGCCACTTAGCATTTAGGCATTTAAGTTAAACCTACTCTACACTCCAAACATGACCGAGTTTTATTTTATTTACTACACAGATATGACCACTAAATCAAATCCATCAAACGAAATGCATTGGGCGTGTAAATTAAGTTGATCTTGAAGGTTTCTTTCTACAATAACATTATCCTCGCAATAAATCAACACAACAAAAGGGTTTGGTGCGACTAGCTTATCAATCTTTATAAAAATGTCAAGTAAGAGCCGTCTTAAGCTTTTAACAAACACAATATACTTATGAATGAATTACAATCACAAGAAGAAGGTTATAGGAAAATAAATATTTTAATTTTGTTTTATTAAAATCACTTGATATCTTAAGCCAAATGAGCATTTCTTTTGCATCTTTAATGCGATCCATGATATGATACTTTTCAACGTTTAAACAAGGTCTTTGCGTTAAATTTCGGGAAAAAACTTGAAAAACTACAGAAACAAGGTCAGTACCCAAACGTTAAACATAAACCTCGTTTAATGGCACATGCTAAACGCCAAAGACATAGAACACAAAAACAAAACATCACAAACAAGAAACATGGAACAAAACTCCACAACACAGTGCATATATACTATATAAAAAAACTAGGTATGTTTATCAAGGACAGTTGGGTACCGCCTTGGAACAGTCAGTAAAATGAAAATTTACTTGAGATTTAAACCAGTTTACGTGAACAAACCTCACTCTTGTCCCAACAATCCTGAATAAAGGAAAAAAAAAACGTAAAAGGTAAATCTTAAGTATGCATTAACTTGATGCAACTTAATACTTCTTCAAAAACTAGAAGGCAAATACTGTTCAAAGTATGGCATTTATGTCCACGGTTTTATTGATATACAATCAATTCATTGAGTCTATCAGCCCAACTACCTGCTGGTTTTACGGATTTTCTCTAAAGCATCACCATAAAAATCGGGATGAGCAATATTATTAAATTATAAATTACTTCATAAATGCTACGTCGGAAGGCAATATATTGCTTCGAATGAAGACTTAAAACAAAAAATAACTTCACTATTTCTTCACCATTTGCGATAAAATATAACGCAGTCTACGCCGCTTAAGGAGCCCCGCCTTCGGTCTTTTACCAGAGTTTGATTGAGAGTTTAGTTTCTTCAAACACTTCGACAAACCTTTTCACAATATAGCCGTCTGACGTAGCCCTGTCAAAACATTATTTTGGAAACAGGATTGTCGAAGTGTTTGATTAAACTATTTACCTTATCAAACTTCGGTAATAAAACGAAGCCGAGGCTCTTTAAGCGGCATAGATTGCCCTTCTTTTTATTTAGAATGGTGTATTAAAAGAAAAGTTATCTTTGATTAAATCTTCATTTTAAGCAAAATATTGCCTTCCGACGTAGCATATATGACCTCATTGATCACGTAGTATACACACACTGTTATCATAGAGATTGATATTCAATATATCTTCCCTGACTTCGAGTTGCAGAATAAATGGGATGACTTTAAATTTGATGTATTAGCTTTGTAAGTTGTAATTGTGAAGGGTATATCAATATAATAAAACCTTGCGGAATCCTAATTCGACCTTTAAACCGAGAGTTGGGGTCATTTGCCCTGATTACAACGTTTGCTTACCTACATGACACGATCATTTATATATCTTTAATCACTTTCGTGTGCTATTAACACCAAGTAAAATGGTACCCAAAAGAAGACAATTACTGGTCTAAATGTTTTATTCAACAGCACATACACTTATAAGTTTATGGAATAATATTGTAACACAAAAATGAATGCATCGCTTGCTGAAATTATAGAGCAAGGGTAAATCTTATTTATGCACGTGATGTACGATGATTTTTTTCGAATTTATTTGTCTGGCGTTCTATATATGTCTCGAAAAAAGAGTGTGTTTTTTTGGTCAGAAAAGGTAATGTAAATTTGAGTTGGCAAATAATGTGTAACACTGAAGATTACTATTTTGCGGGGGTTTAAAAGCTGTACAGGAAGTGTATTGCTGACTTTTAAGATATAACGGAATTAAACTTCAATCAAATATTGCTCTGTAAAAGTTGTTGTGACACGGGGAAAACTGCAATACAACAAGTGTATTACAAAACCAAACACGTTCGAATGTGTTTGGTTAACCAGAACATCGAAATAACAGAGATCGATATAGCGAGATTTGACAGAATTCTTATAATTTAGATTTATTCATGTGTGTATTAAAAATGTGGAGGATTTTGTTTGATTGGTCGTAATATATACTGTGTAAATAAAATAGTCCTGATATTGAACAAACAAAAATATATATACTATCTAAAACTATAATAATCTGTGATTAAGTAAGTTCGATAACTCGAACAGGCAATAACTCGAGAGCTGTGAAATGTAACATGATATGGCGCTGATGCTGTCTAACATACGTATTTTTCCTTTCTACGCATCACAATTTAACATTGCTTATACAGATATGCAAACAAGAGTTATTTTGTAAAGACGAATACTAAGGCAGAAAACAAAACATACATATTTTACATTATTATACCTCGCTTTTGTATACAATGGTACAATCCCATTACAAGTAAAAGATATATTTTGATTATCAGAAACATTTCTAGCCTTTTTGACACGTGACAACGCCATAATTCACTGCCAGGTCATGTGACTGTAATGATATTTCGAATGACAAGAAGGGTAGAAAACTTTTTTCAATATTTTAGCTTTATCATGACATAATTGCCTCCCTTTTACTCATACAGCAGTGAACTGTCAGCAAGTAAACATGTTTGTATATTTTGTTAAACTGGTTAAATGAATTACCACAAACACATCATGATATTATAATTATAAAAACGCCTCGGGTGACAATTAGAACTCGAGTTGACAATATCAATGTCGCACATGCTGCCATATGATATATATAATTTATATATTATGTCATTGTAATCAAAACAATATCATAAGTGCATAAATAGAAAAGAAAGCCGTATGATATGTTTGATATTTGTATAAGACAGCTTTAAAAGCTGTATACGTAATTATAATTTAAGGTTAGGAGACACATATTTTCAATGTGTATGAGGCAGCGGCACGAGCTAATATATACAATAAATAGTAAAAGATAGGAAGTACATACTATATTTTTATGTATGAAAGGGATGAACAAGCTAACATGAACAATACAATAATGAAACATTTGTATATGTGTATGAGTCCGATGCCCAAGCTATAATTAACAATTAAAATTAAGAAAAATGAGTTGCATATGAATTATATTTGCAAAAAAGGATTTCCCAAGCTAAAATAAAAAAAATATATATATTAAACAGTGGTCGTCATTTGCAATGACGTAATAAAAAAACGCAAAATACATTCCTATCTAACTTATTATAAATGATAAAATATAATGCCTTATCATCGACTTAATATCTACGTGATTGTAATATGAATGTGATAAAAAATATATTTAAAAAGGAGGCAAACATCGCGGCTGTCCGAAAAAAGTTGTCCGAGAACTACTCAAATACTTGCATAAAATTATCTTTTTCATTTTCAAAAGAAATGCTACTGTTCATGCTGCCTTAAGCTGTTAAATACGTTCATATTATGTATTATTTTTATTTCTATTCAATATGTCAATATATAGTGTCATTAAAACTTGGTGCTCCGCCTGGGTACGCGATCTCTCTCCAGGCTTCCGTATCCATGACTGTCACGTGACCGCATACGCTCCATACTTCCGCTGCTGTTGAAACCGTTCTGAAAAACGTAAATAAAATATTCAAATAACGTTGCCAAACACAAGTTGTTATAAATACTATTATCGAACGCTATTAGAAAGTCAATGAATATATAATCTTGTGAAAAAGTTTAGTTTAATATCGCTTAAGAATCAAAACATTTCTTCTTACCTAATAATTAAGAAAAATAAACTAAACTTCTAAAACCAAAATGTCTTACCAAACCGCTGCCAGGTGACATATTTAGCCTATCATGTGATCTACTGCGACGATGATAATCCGGCGGCGGTGAGGCTGGCGCATCGTAATCTGGTTTGGGTTCGCGGACTGGAAACACTCGACCGATGTCGACACCTGTTGAAGTACATCGTAGCCTCGGTAAACGGAGACTGTAAGTTTCCGGAATCACCCGAACCATGTCTTGGGTGAAAGGTTTTCTATGTGAATTATCAGATGGTAGGTAAACGTCAACCAATGGTTTGTTTGTCTTTGAATACAATGGTTCAGACAATCTACGGTCACTGCCTACATATCCACCATTAGGGAATGCAGTTGTAATATCTATTGGCTGAAATAGACTACCTCGGCCATTTGAAATAGGCTTAAATGGGCCGCTAGGGTAAGGTCCGCTGCAAGGAAACAAAAAAGTTTTTATCATTATTTAAACCCTGTTTTAGATCCGTAAAAGTGGACCAAAAGTACAGTTTATGGCGGTATATGGAAAATTGTTTGGCTTGTTTAGGAATCATTCTTATATTGCATATTAGAAGAAAATGGTGACCATCAAGAGGGTCAACTTAAACGATACCTTTTTACCAAAATTGGCGCGAGGCAATGCATTGTTTGTATAAGAGTGCGTTGGTGAATTTTTACAGTTTTCAAAACTCAATAGGAAGGTATCATGCGGCAATCTGATACGAAGTTATGTACATGTAGGGATGTTTTGAATCATTTGCTTTATGTAATACTTGATGGGGTAGCGAAATCGCGATTGTGTGTCCTAACATATACTCAACAAACATGAACATAAGGTTTACATTTTAAAATCATTTTGAAGGAAAGATTAGCAAATACAAATCGCTTTTATTTTTGATAATATTTTCCTTATGTGTTCCCAGTTTTAGTACAATGATGCTATTTATTACGAAACTCTATGATCATACCTTTTATTTTATAAGGCAGTCTGTGTGGGATGTTTATAGTTTCTAACAATTTCTGCATCATATCTTTGAAAGGTGTTTGCATTAGGTGCTCTGAATTGTTCCCTCCGTCTGCAGATAGAGTTGGACTCTTTGGGTTTACATATACATTTATTATTATTTGTATTATTGAAACGTTTCATCAAGTTAATTCATACTTTGATAATATTTACCTTTTTGCGTTTTATCTTTATTAAGGATTGTTGGGATAAGAGTGAGGTTTGTGGTTTAAACCCCCAGTAAATTTACATTTTATTGACTGTTCCATGGTGGTACCTAATACTTCTTGATAAACATACATGTTTTTTTATATATAAAGTATGTATGCACTGTGTTGTTTGTGGAGTTTTGTGTTGTTCTTCTATGTTTCTTGTTTGTGATTTTGTGTTCTATGTCTCTGGCGTTTGCCCAGTGCCACTAAACCGTGTTTATGTTTAATTTTGTTGCTACTGAGCTTGTTTATGTAGCTTTTTGCATAAATAAATAAACTACCTATTACATTAAACGCAGTAATAAGCTGGATCCTCACCATTTATATGAGCCTCATTGTCTGTTAATGTAATTGAAAGGAGAAAATAAAACGCAGTATAATATAAGGTGAACTTTCCCCAATAATAATGTTCTGAGCCAGAGTGTCTGTTGATATCATAAATAGGGAAATCACAACACCGTAAAACAAGGCGAATTTTCCCCTATAATTATGTTCTGAGCCAGAGTGTCTGTTGATATCATAAATAGGGAAATCACAAGACCGTAAAACAAGGCGAATTTTCCCCTATAATTATGTTCTGAGCCAGAGTGTCTGTTGATATCATTAATAGGGAAATCACAACACCGTAAAACAAGGTGAATTTTCCCCTATAAGTATGTTCTGAGCCAGAGTGTCTGTTGATATCATTAATAGGAAAATCACAAGACCGTAAAACAAGGTGAATTTTCACATAGTTTTCTTTCAAGCCAGAGTGTCTGTTAATATCATTAATAGGAAAACCTTATACCTTAAAAAAGGTGAATTTTCCTCATAGTTATGTTTAGAGACAGAGTGTCTATTAATATTATTAATAGGAAAAAACGAAAAAAAGGTGAATTTTCACATAATTATGTTTAAGGTCAGATTGTCTCCTAATGTTTTTAATAGGAAAAAAACCAACGCGGTAAAATAAGATTATTTTTCTCATAGTTGTGTCCAAAGCCAGATTGTCTGCTAATGTTGTTGATAGGAAAAACTACAACGCGGTTAAAAAAGGTGATTTTTCCAATAGCAATGTTTGGAGCCTGAGTGTTTGCTTATGATATTAATAGGAAAGAAACGCAGTAAAAATAAGATACATTTCCCCCATAGCTACGCACAGAGCCTGAATGTCTGCTATGTTGTTGATGGGAAAATAAACCAACTCAGTTCAAATAAGGTGAATATTTTATATAGCCATGTTCAGGGCCAGTTTGTCTGGAAATGCAATTGATAGGAAAATAAGGTGAATAATTCCCATAGCTACATTTAGAGCCAAAGTGTCTGCTAATTTAATTGGTAGGGGAAAAAACGCAGTAAAATAAGGTGAATATTCCCCAAAGGTATGTTGGAAGCCAGAGTGTCTGCTAATAATATCTATAGGAAAAAAGCAACGCAGTTTAAATCAGGTGAATATTTCCCAAGTTCAGAGCCAGAGTGTTTTTTTAATGTAACTGATAGGCAAAATCACCCAACACAGTAAATAATTATGTGAAATTGTCCCATAGCTATGTTCAGAGCTAGAGTGTCTGTCAATACAATTGATAGGAAATATATAGCCTAACTCATTAAGGATTGAACATGAATCCTTCCCATTGCTAGGTTCAGGGCCCGAAAGTCTGTTAATATTATAAATAGGAAACAATAATTCAACACAATTACCAAGTGAAAGTATATCATATTCATACTTATTTTTAGAGGTGAAAACCCTGCCAGTGCATTTGATAGGAAGAATCAAAACAAAGCAGTAAGAATTAAACGTGAATCCTACCCATTTCTATGTTCAGAACCGGAATGTCTGCCAATGTAATTCCGCTCGAGGAAAGAGCCATCAAAGCCCGTTCGTCTCTTGTTTTCACGTTCTTTCAGTTGAATTTGTGCCGCTTCCTTTTCTTTATGTTTCCTTTGCCGCCTGGGTAAAAAGTGACAGTAGTCGTGTTTAAATGAAACTTTGAAAACTCTGAAACTCTATTCCAATATTATGATAGGGAAATGGGAATGGGTTAACAACAGGCAAATAATAATAAATGACGATTAAGATGATTTTTATTTGTTTTGAAGCATGATCGTTATATATATTAACACGTGACCAATAAATATTTTACTTTACGAGAGCACAGCCACGAGGTGAAATATAATGTTTTTAAAAGAATATAAAAATATCATTAAAGTTTCAGTAAAACTCGCACAAAAATGTGCAAACGTTACCCCATTTCGATAATGACATCTTTGAAATTGTTTCACAGCTCTGTGATTGCTAACGTATGATTTGAAAATGAGAGCAGGCTAAAATTTCAAATAGTCATAAAAAATAAAAATTGATATGGTCACTTTAAAAAGGTCAACACTTATTTCTAGTGAACTGACACATCTTTAAGATTAAATGCAAAATAAAAAAAATGAATATTTCTATTGCACGCTCAAATGTGCCTATTAACAAAACATTCATTGGCCATGCTATTTTAGTTCTAAGATCATAAAGTTACAGAAACTCCAACACATCTCCTTAAATATGAAAATCACCTACCTACATACAACAACAACGACAACAAAAAGGATAAAGACGAGCCCACCAAGTCCCGTACCTGTTGCAATGAGGGCAGTCTGACCTGAAATGGTCATAAAAAATACAGATGAGTATTTGTTATATAGACCACATTTCTGATGAAATGAGACGTAATCTCATACGTTAAATGAGATTTAATAATTTATATCGGTCAACTATATAAAATATAAACTTTGCCCTTGTGATAAACAACATCAATTGGAGAGCATAAATTTAGTCTTCATATAATAACCATAATACATCATATACGGTCGTGGTTCACTGTGTTGTCGTCATGCTATAACAAGTGTCATTATGAAGCGTTTAAACGACGTCATAAAAATAATTCTGCGTCATAATCACTACATTAATTATAAAATGTGTGTTTATTTTTTTTTAAACATTTTGGTATATACTAAAATGGTCGGAATTACTACTCGTATTCGAACCTCATGTTTTCATGAAGATTGTAATTCCACTCGGCTAGCGCCACTCAACTCGAATACATCCTCCTTATCATTATCAATATATCCTTAACAGGTCAACAAATCATTTTACATATACTTTTGTTAAAGTCCCGCTGGCCGTGTGGTCTAACTGGCAGTTTTTATTTTTGATCGACCTTACCGTCACGGGTTTGAACCCACTAGATCTAAATACTTTTGATGATATGATTGTATTTTTTTCGGCAATTTCGATATCATAGAGTAAAATAATGATAAGTAAGTGTTTTCAGATGCATTATTGGAAAAACCTTTTTTTGGTCCAAAACATAAGCGAGTTAATTTAAATCCACTCGGCGAGCTCCACTTAACTCAAATAGCTCCTCCTGACATAGAACGCATCAATGACAACCCTGAAATATCATATATGCTCATGGTACTCATTTTTTGGGTCCGGCTCGATATACTTTGTAGCCACATCCGGCTGTTCTGTTGTCGTAGGCAGTGTAGGCTGAGGCCGAGTTTTATCTATCAATCAAAATGTTATGTATCAATATATAAATCGGTTAGTAATAAGATTGCGAAAGAAGACTGGTACATATTGATATACACGTAGTTATTACATTTGGCAAATTCCTGTTCATGAATCCATTTTCCTTGATCTCTGCATATTAATCCCTATTCACTGATCCAGGTTCATTGACCCATGTTCATTAATCCCTGCATATTGATCACTTCTCATTGTCCATTGCATATTTATACCTACTCAATGATCCCTACTAATTAATCCATGTTCATGGACCCGTGCTCGCTGGTCACTATATATTAATCTCTTCTAATGGATCCAAGCTCATTGATCCATGTTCAATAACTCCTGTTCATTGATCACTGCTTATTGAACTCTATTCATTGATTCATGCTTATTGACCCGTGTACAATGACTCCTGCTCATTGATCACTGCATATTGATCCCTATTCATTGATCCATGCTCATTGATCCGTGTTCGTTGGTCACTACATATTGATCTCTACTTATTGATGCATGCTCATTGATCCATGTTCAATGACTCCTGCTCATTGATCACTGTTTATTGATCCCTACTAATTGATTTCTACTCATTGATCGATCCATATTCAATTACCCCTGTTCATTGATCCCTACTCATTTAGTCCTACTCATTGATCCCTTCTCATTGATTCCTACGCATTGATCCCTTCTCATTGCTCCCTACTCATTGATCCCTACTCATTGATCCCTACGCATTGATCCCTACTCGTTGATCCCAACCCATTGATCTCTACTAATTGATCCCTACGCATTGATCATTACGCATTGATCCCTACTCATTGATCCCTACTCATTGATCCCTTCTCATTGATCCCTACTCATTGATCCCTACTCATTGATCCCTACTCATTGATCCCTTCTCATTGATTCCTACGCATTGATCCCTTCTCATTGATCCCTACTCATTGATCCCTACTCATTGATCCCTACGCATTGATCCCTACTCGTTGATCCCAACCCATTGATCTCTACTAATTGATCCCTACGCATTGATCCCTACGCATTGATCCCTACTCATTGATCCCTACGCATTGATCCCTACGCATTGATCCTTACTCATTGATCCCTACTACTGAACCATGTAATTGACATGATGTTCATTTGTATGTTTTGTTGTTTATACTATTTATGTGTGTTTTTCATGTCTCAAAATAGCTCATTAACCTTAAGTTGTTTGTTATTCGTTTTAAAATATTGATCAGTGTATCTTGGTCATATTTAGATACATGTTGTAATGTATCGATAGTCTATGAGATGCTGTGCGATAGTGTGGTCTTGTGTTGTGGGAGAAACCGGAGTAACCGGAGAAAATCCACGTGTCCAGCTTGGTGACCACTAACCAAACTCACGTGCACCCTGGCCGGGAATCGAACCGGAGTCGCCTTGGTGAGAAGCGAGTGCGCTAACCACTGAGTTAACCGGACAACCAAATATACTATTAAAGAACGACGAAACGTAAACATCCCGTATTTTCTTCAAGCCACTTGCTTGAAACAATTTTATTGATATTTGGTTTCATACCTGCCCAAGAGCACCGGAACATTTCTCTATTACTGGGGCTGTTGACGTATCCTTCCTTGCACGTAAACGTGATTTTAGATAGAGTTGAAGTGCATGTCGTTGTTTTTTTTTCATACATCTTGCTGAGTTTGCACAAATCAGTATGTTCTGCAGCTGAAAGCAATTTGATGTACATATAACTTTATCTGCCGGCTTGAAGGGCGCGACGAATTTTATTTATTTTGAAACAAAACACAATTTCATTCCAAACTGTCTTATACTCACGTTTTACTTTAATTGTGCCAAGCTTTATTAGAATGCTATTCGTTTCCGACTGTGTTTCCTTAACAAACTTTTCCCACATCGTCTCATTTATTTCAGGAACTTTCATCACGGTGTCTGTCTGTTCGAAATGAGCTATAAATTCGACAGTTTGTTTTGTTTCGCTTCTAAAATGTATTAAAATTTAATATGAAAAAAACAACTACTAACTAATAAAAGGTTCTTATTAAGTACAGTATTTTCTGGATATTTTATTCAAATATACTAAACATTCTACTACATACTAGAGCTGTTTTAATAAGATAATAAGTGTTTTAAAAATTGCCATCGTCTTTTAAAGGTGTTGATTTTATTCTTCATTGTTACTATTGTTTCTCTATTTTAAGTCGTTTACTAAGATAGTGGGCAAACATGGCACAAGTTGGTATCTTTCCTTCACATTTTGATTTAAAGAAGAAATATTTTCCTTAAAGTATCATGAGATTTATTGATAACCAAATTTATCTTTGTTTGGAATTAAGTCACAAAAGCTTCGTATGCTAGTTTTCTTCAGCTCTTTTAATTAAACGAATATGTTATGAATATTCTAAATTCACCCCAATACGTCTGCGAAATATGACATTCCCAAAACATATGAATGTTTGAGTCGATGTTTATTAGACACAAATCAAATAACCTTGATGCGACAATATTGTTGTCATTGTTTGGAAGGATATTCATAATGTATTTGTATTTATACAAAAACTTTATAAAGACGTTGAAACAATACATTGTTAACAAAATCACCTAGAAAAATGTTTCATTATATCTATTGGTCTTGTAAAGAACAAACACCTTTTTGTTAAGCAAATAGTAAAAGGTTGCTGACATTTAATAAAACAAAAGAAGAGAAATATTACTTTTATAACAAAAATTATAGTTTTTCAAATATGGAAAAGTTGCATGCACCTGATGTGATTATAAATAACATAAAATCTTTATAAGTGATTTGCGTAAACTTGTGTTGATAAGAAAGTCAAATGGGTAAAAAATGATCCTTTGATCGCACGAGAGTAGAACGGTTAAGCTTCATTAAGACAAAGTTTAAACACAAGGCAAACCAAACTTCTAAGATCATAATACAAGTATTTGTCTTAGTTCTTGGTTATACAAGTGTAATTGGGCCGAGCGATATATCGTTAAACTGTTCTCTGCTGCTTTTACAGTAAGGCATATATTTTTGTTATTGTTAATTTTCACTTTCGATTTTAAATCATCTTGATATTAATATATTGATTAGCAAGTAAGCTATAAGAGAACAAATATAAATATAAAAAAGTAAGTATTCATAACAAACTAATATTTGGATTACAAATACCTTTGATATGTACTCAATGCTTAACATTTAATATGGGATATGGAATTAGTGTCGAGAGTGAATTTACCAATGCAAAACGACAGCTAATGACACAACATGTAAGTTAAGTGAATTAGATGGATGAATAATGATACTCATGATGCGAAGAATGCGATAAACCAGCAGGCAAAATTAATTCGTGTGCTGGCTTTTGCGAGTGAAACAATTTAAACAAAGGTTAATATACTTAATATATCTAAAAGGGGCTAAACACTATTTGTCACAGTTGCTAATATATATGTTAATTCCCTGGAGTTTATTTCGAATTATCTACATATATTGCAGATATAAATATGGTTTAAACTGTGCACTCGAGAGTAATAATATATAAGCACAAAGACGCCATGACAGTAGGATCAACGCTCCTTGCCGTACTTAAAAATAATACAATTTGAACAGTTTTAAAAGGGAACGCAAGAGATATTACATAGGATCTATATTTTAATAATTTTGTATTTGATAACTGCAAATATTCCAATCATTTTTACTCATTAAATTGATTGAATGATTGATGTTTTTACTATTCAATCATTTAAAAAAATCATAAGTTCAATTTATTTTGCAACGAAGCTTAGATAAAAATTGCATTTATACTATCTCGAATGTATGCACTTGAAAGTCGTTTTAATTCGTTTTTCATGGCGTATGTACAAACGCACGACGGCGTGTATGCATATTTTCCAAGAAGAGCTAGCACGCTTCATACACTTTATTCGCAATATTTCGACCCTCTTGCATTCAAACAGCATGAACACTTACGATATTGGAGCACTCTTTAACTATTTACAGCAAATACACATGTTATGTATTTAAATATTCATTTAAGTTAATTATAAACACAATTTGATTAGTATTTTTTGTTTCCTTTTTTCAACCTATATTTAGGTATTAAGGTTTAAACATATACGGTTAGTACTTGAAATAACAATTAACGTTACAAAAACTCGTAGATTGTTTTAGGCTATGTTCACTTTTATACTTAAAGCGTAATGAAACTCCACTTTTGTTGTGTTGTACGCATGACATTGCAAAGTTAAAGCAAATATAATTAGTTTTCACAGAATTTAGTTGGACCGAATCTCATGTTTAGTAATACTCACTCGTATATCATTGTAAACAATGATACAAACCTGGTAAAATCTAGTGTGTAACATACACCAATCTGTTATAAAGACAAACATGGATATCCTGCTTGAATAAAATATGTTGTTAGTACCGCTTACCGTTTACGCCTATGACTAGATGGATTGGAAATGTTGATGACTTCTATCCAAAAACTGACATTAGGGAACATCTTTTCGTAAACCAATTTTATCTGCATATATAAGAACGATAGATGAACGCAATGTTAATATGATAATATTTGTTTTCAAATTATAAGCAAGAAAAACTAGAAGCGCCGCAATGCGACGAAACCAAGTTTTTGTTATGGGCAATCAGAAATTATAGCCAATTAATTTGTTGTATGACTTTATCTTTACTTTTATCAAAAAGAGACGCCCCCCTCAAAAGCAATCCCAAGCTAGCTCTTTACATAAGCTACCCACACACCAAGTTTAATCAATATCTATCAATGCTATCAAATGTTATTTGGCAAAAAACATTTTTCTATTTCAAGTAACAGTGACATTGACAGTAGCCCCTCCCCACTCAAAAGCAATCCCAAGCTAGCTCTTCACATGCTACCTACACACCAAGTTTCATCAATATCTGTCAATCCTAACTAAAATTATTGGGCGGAAACCATTTTTCTATTTTTAGTAATAGTGACCTTGACCTTAGCCCCCTCACTCAAATGCAATTCCAAGCTAGATCATCACATAAGCTACCTACACACCAAGTTTCATCAATATCTATCAATGCTAACTTATGTTATTGGGCAGAAACCATTTTTCTATTTTTAGTAACAGGCGACCTTGACCTTAGTCCCACCCCCCTCAAAAGCAATCCCAGGCTAGCTCTTTACATAAGCTACCTACACACTAAGTTTCATCAATATCGGTCAATGCTAACTAAAGTTATTGGGCAGATACCATTTTTCTATTTTGAGTAACAGTGACCTTGACCATTTTTCTATTTTAAGTAATGGTGGCCTTGACCTTAGCCCCTCCCAACTTAAAAGCAATCCCAAGCTAGCTCTTGACATAAACAATTAACACACCAAGTTTCATCAATATCGGTCAATGCTAACTAAAGTTATTGGGCAGAAACCATTTTTCTATTTTAAGTAACAGTGACCTTGACCTTAGCCCCTCCCCCTCAATAGCAATCCCAAGCTAGCTCTTCACATAAGCTACCTACACACCAACTTTCGTCAATATCTATCAATCCTAACTTAAGTTATTTGGAAGAAACCATTTTTCTATTTTTAGTAACAGGCGACCTTGACCTTAGCCCCACCCCCTTCGAAAGCAATCCCAAGCTAGCTCTTCACATAAGCTCCTACACACCAAGTTTCATCAATATATGTCAATCCTAACTAAAGTTATTGAACAGAAACCAATATTTGATGCCCGCCCGCCCGACTGCCCGCCCGCCCACCGACAACCTCATGCTGATAACCCGGTTTTCGTTGAAAACCTGGTTATAAATCCATAAAACGTCATAACAAACATTTACTTTGTAAGAAATACGTAGTTACGTTTTAACGAAATAATTCGTTATCTCGGGATAACGGAATAAGTATTTAATTAGAACGGTATAAGAGTTATTCATTACGGAAACGTATTTGGAAATAACAAAGTAATGGTATGTTATCTTGCAGTTACGAAGTAAATATTTGTCATGACGGAATAAGTAAAGGTATTATGTCGACGTTTGTGGACAATTTTAACCTACATCAGTATGTGTATTGTGTACGGGAAATGACGTCAACATATTTATGAATACGTTCTGAGCATATTTCCATCATTTATAACATGCCAGGAAACAAAAGAAATCAGTAATGTTGTTATTCCATTTTAACATATTTGTGATCTTCCTATCAATTTATTCATCAAATTAACATCAGCCTAAGTTTTGTGTATTTTTTTTTAAATATTAAACACATGATTAAGTCATAGATGACTTTTTACCTGTGTTTTAACTTGGAATTTTATCGTCGAGTAATTCGTGCCGTGAGTGTCCATGCTAAAACTGACAGTACACACAAGCGCTACCTCCTCTGAAAAAAATAACGTGTTAAGAAGTCAAATAAACAGATTGATATTATGTGTATCCACATTTAAATACTACAACAATGTCTAAAATGAGTTCAAGATATAGTGGAAACATTACGCTTCGATATGGAATATAAGTTGGAGTTCTTAATACAATGTATAATGTTGGGAAAAGTTACGTTTCTTTATTTGTTTCATTCCTTGTATCTTAAATATGTTACCCCTTTTATCCGCCTTAGGCACACACGTCTTATTTTTCGATGTCTCCCTGTGATACCCAGGGCGGCAATTGCACTGAATCTGTCCATTGAAATCAGCACAAACAGAGCGGGTCGCATTGCAATAGTTCACAGTTGGAAGCGAGCATAAATCTCCTGTCTCTGCTACAAGAAAAAGAATTACATCATAATGTGATCAATTTCCACAAATAAACATGCATTATGATCACAAACTACACATATCATTGAAATAATCAATAACATTCCTACGAAAGTACCCTACGACATGTTACATAATCAAGACACTTAGAAATGTAACACAATCACAACTACGAATACTATATCTTCACTAAGACACGTCATTTGATTAAAAACACACTTGAAATATAACATGATCATTAACTATGCTATTGATTCAAAGACACAACACTAAGACATGAAATGTGATCAAGAACCACACTGCAAATGTAGCCTGATCTTTAAGATTGTTATAGATGGTATGTTAAAAACAGAACACTATTACATGTTATATGATTAACCTACACAGTTAAAACATGTTATATTATATAAGTATTGCATGGCTTTCAGTAGATATCGTCAACATTAGGGAAATACTTTTACTTGAGGCGAAGATAGAGTTTTGTATGGTTTTGTTTTTTATGTTTTAAAAACACTTGAAATGTTTTGTATTTCTTTATTGTTAACGGTCTGGTAAATATTAACATTAAAATGTTCTTCATTCGAAAATATATAAAGATGTCTTTAATATCTTAAAATTGCTTTCATTTTTGTCAAATAAGATGTTGTTATGTGTACAAACACTCTTTATTACTTCAAATAATATTTGATATATAAAAGTCATGACACTAACTAAACTAAACAAAATGGAATGCTCTACGCACCTGCATTCTCGTCCCACTCCCCACATATCTTTATAAAAGTTGATGTGACGTTTGTTGTAACAGGAAAGCAGGTGTTTTTTGACTTCCAAATAGAAGCCAAAATTTTCTTAAACGTTGCTTTGGTCAATTGTTTCGTTAAATGTAAAATGAATGTCACTGCTGATTGAAAGTTTTCAGTCGGCATTCTGAAAGAAATAGTGCTCAATTCAGCATGCATTCATGCAATTTGTACCTTGTGTGATGTCAGGGTTTTTACGGGACTATTTTACTTATGGGCTTGTCCGAGTGGTTTCCCGTCCAACTACTTTAAGTCCCAAGAAGACTCGTGTTTCACTGGCCGTTCCAAGAAGGTTATCACATCATTAATATGTTAAGCTATTTTGATACATGTGTGGTTTCTTTGTGGTGTTTTTATTTATGTATTTTTTGTAAAAACATTTGTGTGTCTTTTTCATTGACGATTATTTACTTTCCTTGTGGCACTAAACACGGCTTGTCACGTTGTTTTTATTGTTATATTTCCTTGTATTATTATAATGTTCTTGCAATGATATATAAATAAATATGACTCGTATTTTCATTTAACATGTCAAGGTACTCAATCCATATATGTGTGAAGTATAAGAATATATCGACCCCCTATCATTTAAGTAGCATTTGAGGCATTTTGTGCAGAAAAATAAAATATATTTCTATGCCAAAAATACTATTCTTTCTGCCTTCAAAAATTGCAAAAATATGTGGTTTAAGTCCGACTCAAGCTGACATATTAAGCATTTATAGAAACTGTAATAACTTCATTTATGGAACACTTCTGGTCATTTGTTTACAATTTAGTAATTAATAAGCAAATAAAAGTAAACAATGATTCACCTGTCAGTCAACTCTCTCTTTGAATTATTGGTTATTTCAACTGGCAAGACTATTTGCGAGTTAAGATCATCTGACTGCATGAATATTTGACGAATCTAAAAGAAAACAGAGTAGCCGTTAAACGTGTTTGATGCATTGCAAATGAATTATTATTTGACAAATATTTAATGCATTTTTTAAATTGAATTTTTCGAATTGACATAAAAGTAATGAATTACATTGCATGAACAGGACGTGGACTGCATTCCGTGTACAGTCAAAATGTATGGAACAAATTTGTTTTTACATTCCTGTATGTTCGAGTTTGTGCTAAATTATTCAAGCTCGACTTGGCCGATAGGTAATAGTATCAAGATCAAGTCAGTTTTCTCGGTAGAAACCATGCAATTTTAGAGATAATGAGCGAGATCAATTGAACGATCGAACAAACTGCCTCTCAGACACCTTAACCACTCTTAATCAATAAAGTCATTTTAATTACAAACTTACTCCATTTGAAATAAAAAGTTCCAGTTCAGATATTTTAGTTTCGGTGTCTGGATATATTTTGACAACAACTGTAGCTATGTATTGGAAATCCGCTGAAACAAAAATGCACTCCATGTTACATTATCAAATATAACGTTTAGATTTAGAAGCTTTTAATATAGTAGTTTTTTGAAATAATTAGAAAATTTCTGGTTGAACCTTAACTCCTAACATTGAATTACAATGTAAAACTGTATGATTGTAATCACGCAGAACCCCATTTTCAATCATTGTGAATGCTAACATAGAGTTAAATGAATATACACATTGACCAGTAAAATATTGCATTCATAAACTGGTTACAGTTTGTCGTAATTTCACTGAATGTTGGCGTATAGAACCATGTAAGCCAAAGAACAATGTTCCTGTACAACTGTAGTATGTACACTGTTCTTTTGGAAAGTTTAATAACATTCATTCTAAACAAATATAATATTTAGAGATCAAACAAATACAACACATTTAAATGGAAGGTGGTTAAACTCTTAGTAACTTAGGCTCGCACACCGTCATTGAAATTAATATGTGTAAGTTAAATTGTATAACATACCATAATAAATAGAAGTTTTGGTGTGTTTTTTTAAGTGAATCACCTTACGTTTACTAAATCACAGGGTTAACTTACGTAGGCATTCAGACGCGGTGTCATTTCTCCTTTTACTGACACGTTTTCCTTCACAGAGACACTGCCTTCCTCCTTCTGTATTGATACAGCTAGTGCTGTCTATGCATGTATATGTATTGTTGTGGCATTCGTCAATATCTACAGTATAATAAAGCGTCACAGTTCTTATTAGTGATACAATGATACAATCGGAACTACAGGGCCAGGCCCAATTTACAAAATATGTTGCAATTATCCTTTCTTAAGACAATCGATTAAAGGTCTAACAGACACTTGTCAGACAAAAATTGTATTTGAACGGATGGAAATGGTTTTAAAATTTAATATAATGATGCTAGATTAAAGCATAGTCATCAGAAATGACTACGTCCAACCAGGGATGAATTAAAAACCGACAAATGTCAGGATTAAGTTTGTTAACACATTGTTGCAGTGTTAAATAGATAAACTGAAAACCACTGGACTTTAAAATAAAAGTATTTTTCTTTAAATGGCATTAACAAAAATAAGTTTCGTTTCTATTACTTCGTTAACTCATAAAATCAAAAATCAAAATCATTGCCTACCACTGCAAAACTTATGAAAACCATCATGGCTGGTGTTTCTAGTATAGCCGTGGTTGCAATTACAGTCCCATCCTCCTGGGGAGTTTTTACATTCTCCATCACACGTGTAGGTATCGTTTTCGCATTCATTAAAGTCTAAAAAATATATTGGTAACCATATATTACTTTTTTCATAATTCAATCATAACAACATACGCTCGTATATGCCTTTTTTCAATGAAATATCGCAATATTTTTAACCAACTGGGCTCTAAGAGTTGTGTCTTTTAAATAATGTTCAAGCCCTGTGCGCGATGGTGTTTGATTTAGAACCGAGAGCTTAATAAGATTTCCAAACAAAAAAATCAATGATTGTTTACGGTAAAATATCAATTTTAGTTCCATGATAAATATCAATAAACCATCAAAAATCACATATTTTTACTATATATATTTATTTACGATATTAAACAAAGGCCTTCATGTCATGGCATTGGAAGGAAAATCAAAGTAAATCGAAATTATCTTTCAACCGGTCTAGTCCTGACCTTTTATTATGTAGTTATATTAAATGGTTGTGTTTATAAAAAAAAAATCTTTATAATACATGGTTAAACAAATGACAACGGTATGTTATCGTTTAGACAAACCCGATGTTACTCTTTTTTTAATTGTATTAAAGAACAGATATTTGTGTTTTACATTTTATTGAAATTTCAAATAGGCTTCAATGAATAACATTTAAGTCGACCATTGTTGACAATGTTTCAAATACTGACACGAATGTGACGAAGGTGACAGTGTGTGAGTTATAAGACGTTTAGTAAAAAGTTTCCTTTCAGCATCAATTTAGAGAAACATGGTTTATAATATATGCACAATGCATAAGATTTTTTTCAAACATATGCTGACGTCAAAATGAATGACATTTCACTTCATTTCTATCGATAATTCGTTTCCGAAACAGAGTACTGACCTTGGCAAAATGTGACGTTTTTCCCGAACGTTTTAGCATAATACCCAGGTTGGCAGTAACAGTGGTAGCTCCCATTATAATTTCGACAATCTCCAGAGTCCTTGTCTCCACATATATACCCGGCTGTGTGACATTCATCGATATCTACAAAAATATATACTTAATTACTAAATATATTAAATATAATTCGGTTTATTTTATTTTAAGGAATCCAACAACACAGATATACTGAGCTATCTGATAACCTGCAGGCACAACTGATAAACTATTTGCTTTTATCAAATTTGTAAAATATTTATCAATTGGTCAATATTAAACCAATTAGCTTCTTTGAATATGCTAAATAGCCAAATGTAACCTATGACTACTTTCCACATTGTATATTATTGGCTTCTGGTGTGTTCGTTATCGTTCAAAATGAAAAGTATGAAAGGACGAATAGCTTTACCATTCGGTTCACCTAAGGAAATATGGTAAGTCAAGATTGTATTAATTGCAAATATATACCTTGTTAGAGGCTAAACACAATCATTCTTTGTGTGAAATATTTCTTTTAATACCATATATTACACAAAGATAATTGATAGATTATGTCGTTATCTTCACAAACACAGTAATCAGACATGCTCAAGTTGCAAGTGACTTTAAATTCATTTCAGGAATCTTCCTTTTACGTCAACGTATTAGGAAACGTTTTATGCTAGGTTCGAATATATTTGGAATCAGTTGACATGTGAAACCCGATATATTTCGTTGACATCATGTGGTCTCTAATTTGCATATGAATTGACAACTAACTGTTCAACGTATTTAAAAAAATAAAACATATCTATTGAATCCTTGCCATTTATATTTTCCTACAGTATATTGTGGCATAGTCATGGCCGTTTCGTGCATGTGTGTATATGAACATAAACAGCTGCCTTTTAGGAAAGGCTACGCATATTTGATTTTAAAATGTTAAATGTCAATTATTTTTATATAGGTACACGTACAAGTAGCAAACTTCTGCATCCTCCCAATTTTTTTTTTTGACCATTGAATTATCGTTATTGACCTTATTGCCGATATTGAATGTCTTTCCCTCTTCGAAAGGTGTAATGTTTTGGACGTAAAATTGTTCCGCAATTTCTATAGTACTAGTTGTTTGGACGTTAGCATTAATATGATTAACCTTTTTGCCTTTACCTAAGCACTTACCTTCGCAAAGAAATCCTTTGTTGGACTTCACATTATTTGACAACCTCTTTATTATCAGCTGTTTCCAATATAATTATTATATTCTAATAAGATCGCTGTCATCCGAAGGACTTACCTATGCAAGGTGATTTTTTGTTGGACGTGACATTATTCTTATACCCATGTGCACATTGACATGTGTAACTGCCATTGGTATTAGTACAGTTCCCCATTTCAGTTCCGCCGCACACATGTTCTATTGTTTTGCATTCATTAATGTCTGAAACATGAATTCAACTTATTGATTTATTATTATAACAATGCCATTACACTTAACTGAGAGAAAAGCTTGTATAAAAGCCGATGAAATATGTGGAATAGCAGGCCATTGACGTAAGTAACTGAGCATTTTCTGACAAACGTCGTTTTAATGATTAAACCTGTCTTTTAGTCACGTTTCCTAATGCCTCTACAGCAAACTTGAAAGGTAATCATTAATTATCAAAAAGAGTCTAACCTTCACAATGAAAGTGAGGACCAGTGCATGTTGCGTTTGGACCATATCCTTCCGAACACGTTACTTCAAAGCTTCCATTTGTATTTGCACATTTTGCATTGGTAAAGGAAAATGTGTTGTTAGTGCATTCATCAATATCTGCAATAAAACCACATTATAATTCCATTTAATATCTTGTTCTGTTTGATTCCGTAATTTGCACATCAGAACAACAATAGAATAAATAGGCGGTATTATGATAGGACGCTTTTCTGGTGACCTGTATCACGTCGTGTTCGGTGTGTAAACGCATATAAATCGAGACCGCAGGTCAAGAAGGATACAAGTTTGCTCGCCGAACGAGACGTGATGCAGGTCACCAGAAAAACGTTTTATCGTAATATTTCATTGATTGTATTTAATTATTCCTTTTTATTTTTCGGTCTCAATATGATTTAAATCTACCGCCATCTGTCAAATGCGCGTATGAATTTGAACGTGTTACGTAGTGTTTATGTCATGCAGTGAATGGAAGCTACTACAGCGAAACGATGTCAGAAGTTACAGAATTCACTTTATTGGGCAAAATAAGAACAAAATATTTTATGTTTTAGCAAAATTACCAAATTGCATAAAAGAAAATAATTATTAAATGTCACAGCACAGAAACAACAACAACAACAAGTTTGTACTTATTTTACGAGTATACACTAATCGTCATTTTTGTCGACGTAATGTTTAAACAAAGTAAATATTCGTGGATTTTTTTAACAATCACAATATGAAGAATGGAGAGACTTTTCGTGAGTCAATCGGTATTTCTATCCATGACACGAATTCACCTTCTACTTTGTATTGGCGAGCTGCTCATATCTTTGATAATAGACACGGATTATGCAATATTTTATGAACTTGGAAATGGAAAACAACTAGTTCACTGAAGTAGCCGTGTAGGTAGTTTGGAAGTTTATCTCTGATTCGTGCTTATCCGCATGGCTCTTTGAAGAACATGAGAATCATGTTCCTGAATTATATTTAAATGCGTCTGAAGAGTGAGTAAAGTTAGGTTATTTTACGTATTTGACAGGTTTTTGGGGGGACGCTTTTTTAGCAATGCGAAAGTAGTTGCGAGATTTTTCATGGTACTCGCATGATACGGGATCAGAAAACGACGCTTTTTTACTGTTGGATATGGAAAAATAATTTGATTGGTAATAAAGTATGATACAATACTGACTCACAAACTAAACGAAACATTGTTATGTAATATTGATAAGGCAAAGAGATGATTACCATGACATAAGGTGGTATGGTTGTCTGTCTGCTCGTAATAGTATCCCTCTAGGCATTCACATGTGTAACTACCAGGATGGTTAGTGCAGTTTCCAGAATTATTGTTGCCACACTGGTATTCTGATGACTTGCACTCGTCTATGTCTAGAGTGAAAATGACATATTCGACAATCATTAATATATTACTTTAATCATACGTTTTACCTACTACAATGATATAATTTATTCATTTCGTTCATGCTTTACGATGAAATATGGGGTTTTAACAGTGAAATAACAACAGTGAAAATATCAATTTGATATTTTCACTGCAAAATAAGGAGTGAAAATGTCAACTTTCAGAACTACTTTTAAATTCCTTTGTTGTTACATGTACATGTACTTGCCTTGATCAAAACAGAACATTGGACTTCAGTAAATTATGTCAAAAATGTTTAAAAAAAAATAAAGAAATATTTTATAAATTTAAATAAATATATAATTGGAAATTAACAACTTACCGTTTATTACCGGTTATCCCGTTTATCAAACATGTTACTGATCTTTGAAGCTGAATGTTCGAACATTTGCTTTCATACCAAACAAATTACAGACAAAAACAACTGTTCGAACATTTTATATTATCGTTCAACTGTATTTTGAACTGTTAACCGTTGTAGTACGTAAAATGAGCTTCATGGAGAATTCACACAACAATTGATAGATCCGATATTTTTTACCCCACCCACACCTCAAAATGTGTCAACAAACTAGCGTGAAATTTACTCTTTATCTGGAAAACAAACATTTTAAAGCGAAACAGACTGGTCTCTGACAGTGAGATGACTGATTATTAACTTACTATAAAAACACGCGTACATGCAGTCTTAAACTAAGAAGAATAGTTAAAATCCAATGAGCATCACACATTTGACCTTATAGTCATCCCGGGTGATTGTACTAACTGTGTGTTGCATATGCTTCCACCGACCCTACATTTTGTCAGTTTAAATTCAAAATAGTCATCCCGGGTGATTGTACTAACTGTGTGTTGCATATGTTTCCACCGACCCTACATTTGGTCAGTTTGAATTAAACATAGTCATGCCGGGGTTATTGTACTAACTGTGTGTTGCATATGCTACCGTCGACCCTTCATTTGGTTGGTACTAATCCGAAACATAGATTGAGGGGTGAGTGTACTTATACAGTCGAATCCCGTTGTTTCGAACTCCAAGGGACAGGCTAAAATATTTCGAGCCTCAGAAAATTCGAGCCAAACGAATACTTTCCATCAGTATTATGAAATCGGTGCTTTACACCAGTTCGAGCCACAATGAATTCGAGCCAAGCGAGTTCGAGCCAATGGGGTTCGACTGTAGTTAAATATTTTCGTAATCCCCATACCAGGGTCTCGTTGATTAAAGCCCATTCAGAGTGAAACTCCTTTTTTGCTGGTAATAGAATGCATTTCGTGATATAACATCTTTATATTATATTACCTATGTTTTGCTAACTTGTCCTACAGTTTGAGTGTTAAGCGACTGTCTTTAGAATGGCTGGACGTATTTTATTTGATATGTGCGTATCTCATCTGTTATTAATTATCGACGATTTGTCTTCGCAGCATGATGGAATATATATATATATATATATATATATATATATATATATATATATATATATATATATATATATATATATATATATATATATATATATATATATATATATATATGTATATATATATGTATATGTGTATATGTATATGTATGTGTATATATATATATATATATATATACATATGTAACTACTTTGTACTATAACTAATTATGAACCGATCACTCACTGCATATACAGTCCATGTGTTTTTGTTACAAATTATTGAAACTTTTAATTTAGCATATAGGTATATGTAATTCTTTGTACATACTATTGTTGTTTACATCAACATCTGTTAACATTTCAGTTTTTCAGAAATTTGTTATTAATCATCATTTTTAAGGACCAAGGTTTTATTACGCTCTTAGGTTCTTCCACATGACACATCACTTTTTTTTGTTTATTCTTACTTGTCACATTTCTAGATCTCCATCATTCTGTAAACTTTTCTTTTCTTCACACTTTGGTCTTCATACTCCTTGCCTTATGATAGTATATGGGTACTCGCCAGTAACATTTAATGTCGTCAACCGGATATCGGCGGTGACTTTGGTTCTGTTTCTTATCCATTCTGTTTCATGAACGCACTGTGTAATAATTGGTCGTCGGTAGCCGGTTTGACAAAGTTATACGTCGGGGGATATTGGAAAATCAGTATAGTTTTAATATTTTCCATCCCAATCCTATTCAACGTCTTAGCCCTGTTTTCTCTAAAGGCATACCACGTTTCATACTCAACGCCAACCACTGGAAAAAAGATCCAGCCTAATGTAATAAAACTCCGTTGTAACGGGTTATGGTTTGTAGCCGTCTACTCAGTTTTCTCTGCCATTGTATTTGAATTATGGATTGTCCAGCTCATATTGTTATCTGGTGATGTTCACCGTAATCCTGGTCCCGATTCATTTTCATCATGTTCAACAGAATCCAGTTCAGATTTATCAAAACTCCTCTTGTCACAACATCACGTCTCATTTATCCATTACAATGTACAAAGCCTGCAAAACAAGGTTGATATACTTTTCTCTGAACTGAATGGATTTGATATTATAGCTTTTTCTGAAACATGGCTTAATGAATCAATCTCTTGCGAAGATATATCTTTCATTGGTTATCACACGGTCGAGAGACGTGATAGACCAGGCGACAGTCATGGTGGTGTTTGTGTATTTATCAAGGATAGTATACACTTCACTCGCCGCCTAGACTTAGAAATCAATTGCCTGGAAAGCATATGGGTCGAAATTACTTTGAAAAGCCGTAAGCGTTTACTATTTGGGACATTTTACAGACCACCAAACTCATCTAGCGCGTATTGTGATTCTATAGAGGACTCTGTGGGACTTGCCATTGATACAGGAATCAGTGATGTCATAATAACTGGTGATTTTAATTACAACTCAAGCAACTCAAGTTCTTCCAGGCGTATTCAAACCTTATGTTCTGTCTATGACTTTCGCAAGTTATAACCGAGCCGACCCACTTTACTGAAAATACCTCATCCACACTAGATCTGATCTTCGCTTCAAACACTAATAGCTTAATATCTTCGGGTGTTGGGGATCCTTTTCTCCCATCCAATATTCGGTACCATTGTCCTATATTTGGAATACTTAAATTCGCTAAGTGTAAGACAACCTCGTTTCCGAGGCAAGTATGGTTTTACGACAGGGGTAACTACGAGGAGCTACGAGCTCGTCTCGACAATACTGAATGGGACTCTCTTTCTGATCCAAATATTAATACATACACTGACAATGTAACTAACGCAATTTTGAATCACGCCAAAAGATGTATCCCAACTAAAACAGTCGTTATTCGACCAGACGACGTTCCCTGGATGACTTTGCATTTAAAAAATCTAATTCGCAAGCGTAAACGGTACTATAAAAATGCTAAGAGTAAAAACTCAACACTACTTTGGGATAAGTTTCGAAGTTTTCGAAACGAAACCACTCTGACCATTCGGAGTGCAAAGGAAACTTACTATTCTAATCTTTCAGAAAAGATTTGTTCTGGGTCTGTCCAATCTAAAGGCTGGTGGACGATTTTAAAATCTTTTCTTAATCCTCAATCTAAGCCATGTATCAATGCAATTCAAGATCCCACTAACGGAGAACTGTGTCTAGATGACGCTGATAAAGCTGAACTGATCAATACACATTTTAGAAACCAATCTTTATTAGACGATAGTGGTCATGTCATTCCGCCGGTAAACAATCGCTACGGTAATAATAATCTTGATAATATAACTTTGCTACCAAGTGATATCACCGACATTTTAACCTCCCTCCCCATAAACAAAGCCTCAGGTCCTGATGGAATAAGCAACCGAATACTAAAAGAATGCTCGCACTGTTTAGCTCGCCCGCTGTGTGCCCTTTTTAATACATCTCTTTCTACCGGTCAGTTTCCCAAGCAGTGGAAAGATGCCATTGTATGTGCAGTTTTCAAAAAGGGAGATCCGACACTTCCTGTAAACTATCGTCCTATTTCCCTACTTAATACAATGGAAAAAGTGTTCGAGCGGGCAGTATATAAACATTTTTTTAACCATCTTCGTGATATAAACTTTCTAACCTCGTTTCAGTCAGGCTTTCGGCCAGGTGACTCCACTGTTAATCAACTTACTTTCCTTTACAACACTTTTTGCAAGGCATTAGATGATGGCCTTGAAGTTCGAACAGTATTTTTTGATATTAGCAAGGCGTTTGATAAAGTTTGGCACAAGGGTTTGCTTGTGAAGCTTCAAGAAACAGGTGTCCATGGCAACTTACTATCGTGGTTCCGTGACTATCTCAGTAATCGTAGGCAACGCGTAGTTCTCCCTGGCTCCAGGTCTAGTTGGGCCCAACTTGAGGCCGGTGTTCCGCAAGGTTCCATTCTAGGTCCCCTTTTATTTCTTATATTCATAAATGACATTGTTGTTAATATTGGTAGTAATATTAGGTTATTCGCAGACGATACCAGTCTATACATTCTGGTTGATGAGCCCCTGAGGGCCACTGAAATAATCCAGAGGGATATTCATAGCATAAGTACTTGGGCTGATAAATGGTTAGTAACCTTTAACCCTGCAAAAACTATGTCAATTTTGTTTTCCCGAAAACGACAACCTCGTTTCTACCCCGAGTTAACTATGTATGGTCAACAAATTTCAGAAACTAACTCGCACAAACATCTTGGTTTGGTCCTCTCCAGTGACTGTACATGGCACGAGCACTTTGAGTACATTAGAAGTAAGGCCCTCAAACGCATATGCATCATGCGAAAGCTAAAATTCCGTTTGGACAGAAAATGTCTAGAAATTATCTATTTTTCATACATTCGCCCAATTCTTGAATATGCTGATACAGTGTGGGATAATTGTACAGACTACGAAAAAAATGAACTTCAAAAGATTCAAAATGAGGCCGGTAGAATCGTCTGTGGGGCTACAAAGCTAGTATCTATTTCCGTTCTTCACAAGGAACTGAGCTGGCCTACTCTTTCAGAAAGACGACTCAATCACAAACTATGTCTCTTCTATAAAATGGACAACGGCCTTGTACCTGAGTATTTATCATCCCTTACACCCCAAACTGTTGGTTCTCATAATTATCCACTACGCAATGCATCTAATACAAGAACGGTTATGTCACGTACTAGTTCTTACTTTTCCTCTTTCCTTCCTTCTTCTGTACGTGCATGGAATGAACTTTCTCGGGATGTGCGGGACAGCCCTTCTATTGCTTCTTTCAAGAGATCTATTTCAAATCAATCTTCAGTCTGCCCTCCATACTATTACAACGGTAGCCGTCGCTTGCAGGTACTCCACGCTCGACTGCGTACTAGTTGTAGTGCCCTTAACTATCACCTCTTTTGCAAAAACATAATAATTTCTGCTCTATGCGAATGTGGTGAAGTTGAAAGTAGCACTCACTTCTTCCTGCATTGTCCCTTGTATACGGATATTCGACAAACCTTAATTCGTGATATGTCTAGAATCACACGTGTTGACATTGATATCATTCTCAACGGTGATCCTACCCTTAACAACGAGAGCAACTCAAAAATCTTCAGTTTTGTTCATAGCTTCTTACAAAACTCGAAACGCTTCTGATTATGCTATATTCCCAGACTTGACCCTTTCTACCAAACGGTACAGGTACACAACTATCATCAATCTAACTATCATCAAACTTACATATACTCTCGCTCTGTCTACTTTTTTTCATCCATCCATCTTTTTTTTGTTACCCAAATCATCATTTTTATACACTATTTCAAACGCTTTCTTTCGTTCTCTTAAGATAATATTCTGCATGTTTTCATTAACAACATATATACATGTAATTAAAATTGTCTAACCTTCTCATTACTCTGCATAACGTGTAACTTAATTCTCACGGAGAGAAACTTTATAAGCTATGCTTTCGTTTCAATCCGATTCAATATATTAATGCAAATACTTAAATTATATTTAACGTGTATTATATGTATATAGAGATATGTTGAATAAAATATGTTTAAACCAACTGGCTGTTCTTTCGGCCAGGACCCGCGCGACGCGTGTTGCCAGGTACTGAAGTGTGACGCGGCCCAGACGTTCGGCACGTGCCAGGACAAGGTCAACTGCCAATCGTACGGCAATTACGTATGTGGACAGCAGTATGAAGTATGGGCGAGGGAGAACTGCGGAAAATTCTGTGGCTACTGCGGTGGCGGTACGGGCTGCCTTGTTTGTTTTTTAAATTGGTTATTCATGAGGCTATAGATAGAGTTGCGGCTGCTAATTTCCGAATTTTAAACACGTTGTCGCGTATGGTGTATTAATGGAGGTTTTGTATTTCTTCTATACTATTCAACTTTATTGTTGGATGTAATAGTGGTTTCCAAGCGCTAGATTGTGACCGTCAACTTTCTTTTGTTTATTTTTACGTATAGGTACCAACCCGTACTTGGCGACGGCGCCACCTAGCGGCGCATGCGTGGACGCGATCCCGAACTGTGCCCAATACGATGTCAGTGTGTGCACGGACGCCCAGTACCGTCCATGGGCCGTCGCCAATTGCCCAAAACACTGCAACATGTGTGGAGGTATGTGGAAACAATTTAAGCAATGGAATGCATACTTGTTTTTTGCTAGCGCCAAGAAAATATGATTAATGCATAAAATGAAAAATATATCAATGTTCATTCAATTCCACGTCAATTTTTGACACCTTTTTCTAGTCACAGGCAAACGGTCTATGTTTACCTGGGGTCGTATTCAATAAGCATCTTAGTGAATATTTTCAACTTAGTTAGATTTTCGTAATTTTTCACGCCATTTTTTTTAAATATCCGCTACTTTTGATCAGATCTATTCATGTGCATATATTGTTCAGACCGTTTTCTTGCTTATTTTCATGGTTTTGGTGTACAAAGATTGTTCTTTTTCTTATTATTCAAATAAGAAAATAGCAAGTTTTCTCTAAGTTGAAAAGTGTTTCTAAGATGCTTATTGAAATCCACCCCCTTGCAAGCATTTTAAGTCAAGAATACTAGTACAAGTACGAACAAGTTATATATAGGTTTTCCCATAAGACAATGATATGTTTTATTTTGTTAAGATATGTATTCCCATTATTTACTATTAAACATTTATTCGAGTTTGACATATTTTAGATAAATAAGTTGTATTCATCGTTCATTGTATTTTTCACCTTTTAACACCAGTAAGTTTAAATTGATTGTCAGTGAAGTGTATTATTGAAAACATAATTAAGATTCCCAAGAGTTAAGTCAGAAAGTTTAACTGCTAGATAAAATTACTACGCGATCTACTTGCAGCGGACATTAACGTACCACTTTTTGAGTATGTAAACCGCCCAAATACATCCGAGGTTGTTTTCGATAAAAATGGCCGAGGAGTTCCGAATGATACAGAGAGTATATTCAGGATAAGGTTTTAGTCAGATTTGTAGGTTAAAGTAAACTTTTTTTTTTTAATTTTAAAAGTTAAAACTAATGATATGAATAATCAATTCCGATGACAGGGACAGGGTGCGTTGTTTTGACACAAACCTATGACCACGCACCCCACTGTTCTGAATTAATCCCAAGCTTATTGATAATGATGGGAGATCTGTTACATTTTTTTTTTAATTTTATTCTATAATCTTTGATTTGTAATTGATCATTAGTAACAATTCTCCCAGCATTACCTATAAGCCTTGGATTGTTTCAAAACAATGGGGGCATGGTCATAGGGGGTTGTCAAAACATCGCACCTTGCCCCTATGATTCCGATTTGAAAACAGTTGTAAACCAAAGTAATGCATAATCGTTTTGAAAGTTAATAACGAGGATGAACATTGATGTCCATAGGAGCAGGGACGGGGATAATCACTGGTTAGCATGTTCATAGTTTGCAAGGCTTTTATTATTGATATGTGCGTTTGCTTATCTTAGGTTTAGATCGGGCTTTGCCTTAAATCTTTCATTCGGAACTCCTCGGCCATTTTTTCAAAAACAACCTCGGATGTATGCCGGTACATCTGCTGAAGTAGTCCGTATTTTTTTTAATAAAAGCATTAATTAAATGTAGTGTTTAAGAGTTGTATTCATTGCTCTCAGTTTAAATTGATTGCCAGTGAAGTGTATTATTGCAAACATAATTACGATTCCCAAGAGTTAAGCCATAAATTTTAACTACTAAATAAGATTACTACGCGATCTATTTGCAGCGGACTTAAACGTACTACTTTTTAAGTATGTAAACCGTCCATATACATCCGAGGTTGTTTTTGAAAAAAATGGCCGAGGAGTTCCGAATGTAAATCTTTAAGCCGAGGACGACCAGCTTGCTTATGGATAAAGGCCGGGATTGATGATTTATTCAGAATTATCTGTATGTATGTTTGACTATATACCAAAACGCTGTCGTTCCACATATTTTGTTGTTAAAAAGGATATAATGAATATATAGACTATACTTATTTGATTTTTGGAACAGGCACTGGTACTGGTACGGGAACTGGCACTGGTACTGGTACGGGAACTAGCACTGGTACAGGTACGGGAACTGGTACCGGTACAGGAACTGGCACTATCACAGGTAATGATACAAGGGATTTGGAGCGTACCAAATGGTTGTTGGGACATTTTACACGATAGTTCCTTGGAATTATCAATAAAACATTGTCGAATTCCGCGCTCTGCTATTTCTATGACTCTGCAGAGTATTGTATCCAATGGAGTTGTATTAGATTATAAGGGAAACTTGTTTTGCTTCCCACCAAGGGCAATTTTGTTGAACATGATTTTATGAAAGTGTATCATCATATAAACATTTTAAGACATGTTTACGCCTTGGCCGTTGGGGCGTCTGGAAACTAAAGCACTATGTTAAAAAATCGTTACTAAATAATTATCAGCTTTTGAACATAATGTTTACTTGTAAAAAAATATAAAAGAAAAAGTATAGAAAACTGTTTTAATTTAATTATACATGACGTAATAAAACATCATAATTTTTTTCAGCGAATTTTTTTCATGTCTGAAAAAACTGTTATTTACGTTACTTCCAAACTTGCAATTTTTTATGATGAACAAAAAACTACAAAATAATCTGCATCGATTTTTCGGAGAAGACTAATTCAACATTAAGACATAAACTCAAGTATGGTTTCACTGTAATAAATTTACGTGTAATACGTCACATCATAAGAAAAGAAAACTACCTGTTTATACATATTTTACAAATAAGGCCTGCAGTGAGCATTTGATGTCACTTTGCAATGCTATCTATACAATGCTCCTTGTTCATGGCATAAAAGCAAAGTGCACAAATAATAAAGAAAACCAATCACATATTGTGATAAATGTGCATGTAGAATACATTACTTTGTAAAAAAAACAACTTTACAAACAACTTTAATGTTAACAGGACAAAATTTATTGACTTAACACTTTTCTTATCATGTTATATTATATTATGCAAGTTTTAGTTGCAAAAAATGAGCGACTCTTAAATTTAAAGACATACGACAAAAAACACCAATTTTCATATTAAATACGTTACTTCAAATTTCTTTCACATCACTTGACATGCTGACTAGATAACACAACACTCCTAAATGTTTTATGTTAATGGAATAGAAATATCACAATTACATATTTAACGGATATAACATTGCATCTGTAAATTGTAGTAATAAATATGGACGCTGTATTGAGTATGAATAAAATATATCTCTTTTATATGCCATTTTACAATTTCTGTTGAACAAATACATATATTTTATGTAATTGTGTTTTTACATTTAATAGTTTGCTATTCTATTTGATCTAACCCGTTTTTTACATAATTTTTAACATTCAACACTTTTGTTTTAGTAACAAAATCATGGTTACGTAAGTTATACTAGTGGTTTAAATTAGGAATAAAACAGTGTATAACTACAGTGTTTAATTTGTAAAAAGTATTAGTGCTTTATCAGGATGAATCGTTGTTGTGCAAAATACAATTGTAAGCTACGTAGATAACACACGCATTATCTGTGCAATCATAAGGAAGTTTAAGGAAATTTTGATGAAATTGTGTAATACGTATTTTGAATATGACATACCTTTTTATCAAGCGAAATGACATAACTTTATTTGTTTAAGCACTCTGTGTAACCTATCATTTTTGTAAAAACGTTGTTTTTATATTACATTTAAAAAGTCACGAAATATACACCAATTCGTGCAGTCTGAATTATTTAAAAACCCTTCATAGAACTTAAGATGGATCATTTACCAACTTATTTTATCTCATTGAAAACCATCATTATACATGGAAGAAAAAGTGGTGATAAAATTATAAAAAAAACGTAGGGTAACGTAGTTTAAATGTCCGTTGCTCACTTATGCCCCCTCCCTCAGAGCGTAAACATATCTCATTTTGTGGCGTTTTGCTTAAGCTTTGGGAAAATTATATCCTTCATAATTGCCCCCGGGGCTGGGGAGCAGGGTCAACTGGCAGCTTAAGGTCTATCTATTATGGATGGATCGGGTACCGAGGATGCAGAGGACTAGAAATTGTAAAGTGAAGGGACACATGTTAAGGAAATTAAAGATGCAGCAGACAAAGTATGAATGTATAAAAATGCATTTAATAAGAACATGCTTGGTGAAAATCCTTTACTTCATACTATTATTTAGAAGGTTTCAGCGCAAAACAGAAATTGTACTGTGCTTTTATTGATTATGAAAATGCTTTTGACACTGTTATACACGATGCTTTGCGGATTAAATTAGTTCCGTCTCGTACAAGTAGTTAAATGATAACCATGCTTATGTCCCTATATGCAAATGTTGAGGCGTGTGTTAAACATATGTTATATTCAGAACTGTTCGATATATTTATTGGAGTGAAACAAGGGGAACCTCTTTCTCCTCTTTTATTTATTTTGTTTATTAATGACATTCGGGAGTATTTAGATTTTGAAAATCTAACCCAGAACGATATAATTAAGCTGTTTCTATACACGTTACTAATTGCTGACGACATTGCTCTGTTCACAACTGACCCTAATAGTCTTCAAGCACAACTGCAATACATAGATATTTATGCAAGTTGGGTCTTGAAAATTAATCTAAAAAACTAAAATATGTATTTTTGAAAAATGAAAAACATTGAATCGCTTTGTTTGGTCCATTGATAATAATGTTGTCGAAACAATGGATATCTTCTGTTATTTGGGTATTAAATTCAATTACAATGGAACTTTTTGTAAATGCAGTTAAAGCGCTGAAAGATCAAGCTTTGAAAGCATATAATCACATTGTATCATTTTTTGGTAGAGTTAAACACGACGTTTAGACTAAACTCTTATTGTTCGACTCTATGATTGCTCCTATTCTTATGTATGGTTGTGAGGTTTGGGGTATATATGACATGAAATAGGTGGATAAACTCCACCTTAAATATTGTAAAAACATTCTTGGAGTTCGCTCTCAAACTTCTAATGCTGCTCTTCTAAGAGAGCAAGGACGATTCAGAGCACTTAAAGTTTGGTGCAATATCAAATCTTCCCCAACCTCGTTTATAATATATATTGTGAAAAGTTAATGATGTTAGTTCTGTTTACTGCAATGCTAAGGATAACTGGTCTAAATATATAAAGAATGTGTTAGACACCCTCGGTTTTAGTTATGTTTGGTCTTCTGATCATATATCAAATTGTTGTTTTATATCGTTAAGACAACGCCGCCACGATCAATATGTAAAACACTGGACTGACACCATTCATTCACTACCGAAGTTAAATTATTATAAACAACTCAAGTTAAATTTTGAATTTGAAAAGAATCTCGATTTCATAGAAATATAGAATTGCATTAACGGGGTTGCGACTATGTTCTCACATTCTTGAAATTGAAGTTGGAAGGTACAATCTGAATTTTATTTTTTGCTTGCTTGTCCTTTTTTATGACTTACGTCTACAATTCAATGTTTTCAATTTGTGGAATACCTTGAATAAATTTAGGGTTTTAATATCCTCAAAAGCACAAACAATATAAGACATGTATCTTAATACATTTACAATGCTTTTCAACGACGTTCTGCCAGTATTGACGCAGTTGCTTCATAGTTAGATATTACAATCAAGTAAATTGTTATTGTGTATATACTATGTACGTGTGAAATGTTTTTTGTTAGTTTATTTTGTATTTGTCACCATTTCAATTTGTGTACATTTCATCCTATGTGTATGTTTATGGCCAAAGGCTTATGTATTGCCGATATTGCAAATTAACTTGGAACTGTAATTTTACTCTTCTTAGGAACTGGGTCTGGTAGCTGTATGGACAAGCTATCCAACTGCGCTGCCTACACTCAAGATGCGTGCACGGGATTGTACGAGCAATGGGCACGTGACAACTGCGCACACTACTGTAACCTCTGTCCAGGTAATTGGTACCTGTTTGTACATACACTTGCTTTAAGACCTCGTGAGAACCATCTTCCAAACACCCACTGTTACTGTAGACAATTAGTCATTGTCCGTCGCCCGTCGTTGGCGTCGTCGTTAAGAACTTAAGAGGTGTTTTAAGTTAAGAAAATGTGTTATATTCTGTTCTCTGCATATGATGTAAAGTAATTGACAAAACATTTGTTGTAACCGCTGTTTCAGCGACGGGTTCTGGTGGTGAAATAACCGGATCCGGTACCGCGGCACCGGGCACTGGGACTGAAACGGGAACCGGCACCGGCACTGGCTCGGGATATGTGGGATACAGTGAGTATTTTAAACTCCTCCTTTATTTAAATAGACTTCTTATATCAATAAGTCTGAAACTTCCTGACATTTTATACATTGTAACGTTATGATTCTAAAACATAAACTATATCTAAAGTATTACAAAAGCAGTCAAAATTTCTGACTGTTCATTGAGAGTAATTGTTAAAGCGACAATATATTCACCATTGCAGTTATTCGCCCGAGGTCATTCAATGATATTCTTAGACAAAATCAATCTCTTTAAAATCATATCGTGATGTTCGCTTTATTTCACTACGCAGTATGCGATCAGAGAACATGGTTTTGGAGGCCATTGCCGCCGTAAAACGATTACTTGGGATCTGATTTTAATGACATTTGGACAGAGTCAGCAGTGTTTTGTTGTATTTTCAGGTGGCGGTTGCGTATATAAGGGTCGGTATTACGGAGCTGGTGACCATTGGTATGACGGCTGTGACTACAACTGTACATGTGAAAACGGACAGACGGGCTTCTACAGGTGTGGAGATAGGTAAGAGAAAACCAAGGGATAGGTTCTTTTTAATTTGTCCCATTCGGGAGCGGCTTGTCTTAAATAGGAGATGTATATGGTAAGTATATGATACATGTATATATAACTAGCACAGGCTGAAGAGTCGTTAGGGAGAGGTCTGTCTTGAAAAGGGAATGTATTACCTGTACAGGCTGAGCCATCGGGAGAGGCCTGTCTTGAATAGGGAATGTATTACCTGTACAGGCTGAGCCATCGGGAGAGGCCTGTCTTGAATAGGGAATGTATTACCTGTACAGGCTGAGCCATCGGGAGAGGTCTGTCTTGAATAGGGAATGTATTACCTGTACAGGCTGAGCCATCGGGAGAGGCCTGTCTTGAATAGGGAATGTATTACCTGTACAGGCTGAGCCATCGGGAGAGGCCTGTCTTGAATAGGGAATCTATTACATGTACAGGCTGAGCCATCGGGAGAGGCCTGTCTTGAATAGGGAATGTATTACCTGTACAGGCTGGCCATCGGGAGGGGTTTGTCTTGTATAGGGAATGTATTACCTGAAAGGTTTGTCTTAAATAGTGAATGTAATACCTTACAGGCTGAGCAATCGGGAGAGGGTTGTCTTGAATAGGGAATGTAATACCTGTACAGGCTGAGCCATCGTGAGAGGTCTGTCTTGAATCGGGAATGCACTACTAGTACAGACTGAGCCATGGGGAGGTGCTTGTTTTGAATAGGGAATGAATTACTTGTACAGGCTGAGCCATCGGGAGAGGCTTGTTTAGAATGGAGAATGTATGACTGGTACAGTCTGGGCCATCGGGAGAGGCTTGCCTTGAAAAAGGAATGTGTTTTAACTAATTCAGGCTAGTATGTTTAAATAGTTCAGGCTGAGCCATCGGGAGGGGCTTGTCTTGAATATAGAATGTATTATTTGTGCAGACTGAGCCATCGGGAGAGGCTTGTATTCAATAGGGAATGTATAACTAGTACAGGCTGGGTCATCGGGAGGGGCTTGTCTTGAATAGGGATTCCTAAAACAAGTTCCTGTTTGATGTGGTTCAGGCTAGGTTGCTCCAATAGAATCAGATTACAATATTGGCATAATAAATGGTAGTTGGTGAAATTCAATTGCGTTAGTAACCGTGAGGGCTTGGTAGTTATTACTAAGGAGATTTTAAAGCAAGTTTTGTTCATGCTTCTTAAATATGTTTATATGTTAATGCAATTTGGCAGACGGACAAAACATGTTTCGTCTTGTATGTACAATTAAGCCAATGACTTTTTAAACCCCAATATTGACATGCTTTATCACAATCAGGTGTCCCACGTATAATTTGGCGGCGGGCTGCGTATTGAGGACGGTTGCTGAACAGTGTTGCGGTGTACCGGACTGCACGGGAGCCACGGGCACAGGGACAGGCACCATGACCGGTACGTGTTGCAACATTACCGGAATTTGGATACGTACTATTACTTTTGTACTATGAGCACCATATATAGGAAAATATCTACATTCGCAGTCGATTTTTTGAACGATAAATTTTGCGCTCTTTTTGCATGATCCGTTCGACCCTTCGTGACCTCTTACTGACCTGGGGCATGCATATGTAAAACACGAATTAAAAACACTCTCGAAAGTATTCTTTCCTTTATTGTAATTAAATCGCGGAAAAATAAAATGATAAATTTGTGAAAAGGGGAAATGTAAATATAAGCATCGATCCTTATTATTTTTTCCTTTATGCAGTTTGAACGATTTTGAACGGAAAAGAAGAATCACTCCGTAATACCTTTAAAAGCTGTGTAGTTTAATGTCATAACATTATCTTTCGCATTTACTTTATATTTAAATCTTGCATTTTATTGATAGTGTTTATTGCACGTATGTAGAACATTACGGTTTGTGGCGGATCCGGGGTCTAGTTGTAACACACTTGACTGTCAATCCAGAGGTCGTAGGTTCGATTCCCCGCCGCACCACTAAGAATATTTCTAATCGTCTTCCGCCAGGGACGTTCAATGGAGGTCATACACTGGTGCACGTTAAAGAACCAGGGCTACATTCTGTCAGTGCACTTTGCTCCAAAAACCTAATATGACTAACAATCTTATCGGAGCACTCGCCGAATGGGCCTTGCCCAAGTGTGATAATAAATAAGCTTACACACCACCTGTGTAGTTTGTATTTTGAGTTTGCCTGTGGTCTTATAGGTCAGACGACCGGCTGTTACTACAAGAACAACGTGTATACGCAGAGCCAGACGTGGAGGGACGGGTGCGACTATAAATGTGAATGTACCGACGCCTCGATGGGACGATACAAATGCACTGCTCTGTAAGTTGGTCACCTGCTGGTTTCAAAGGCAATGGCAATGCAGCACTTTTATAGAACCCAAGTCTTAATACAAATTATATGAGAATTTAAGTAATTCCGCCATTAAAATTAAAGAAATGAAGACCGCCCCAATTTCATGAAACTTCTTAAGCTTAACAGGATTAAAATGGCTTATATCAATATGCCAATATACATTCTTAGATATAAGGGACTTAAGAAGTTTCGAAACATTAGGGCCTGGGGCCGCATTGATCAAGCAAATTTGTGAATATTTCGAAGTTAGTGAACATTTCGTAGTATTTGACAACGATTATTTAAAACACACTCTACTTTACATGAAATTTATTCATATACATTATATTGTTTAAACCATTTTCTTGCTTATTTTCATATTTTCATGTACAAATATTGTCTGTTTTCTTTCAATTCAACAAAAAGGCTATTTTTCACTAATTTAAAAATTGTCACTAAGATGCATTATGCATACGATCCCCTCGGGCTGTATTTACAAAGCATATTAGTGAGTAATTGTAAGAAAATCAATATAATATTAGAAGATTATTTCAAGAAAGGGTATATTTTTATGAACTTTATGCATATGCATCTATTCGTGTCCATATTTTGTATACAAACATTGTTAGTTTCTTTTCCTTAAAATGCAAGTTGAAAAAAGGACAACTTTCCATTTAGTTCAAAATTTAACATAACGACCATTGTTCCGCCATATCCGACACTATTTACACAAGAATGACAACTCGAATTAACTACTTATCCATGCCATTATGTTCTCCTATGAATGTCGCACCGCAAAATCCATGAACAATTGTGTCGTCGTTCTTGCCCACCAGTATCATTATTTGCGGCATACATGGATTAAATCTGATCTTAATCGCGTGAACTTTCCAAATGCAAAAATGATTGACCAAATTTAATATTTATTTCTTCACCATTAACGTGTAACAAGAACCTATACTGACATGCTTAAATACACATGTAGATCAGGCTGGTATTCAATGTTGGGTCTAAGAACGATGTAGCTAATCGGATTAATGATTATTAATAACTAACCAATAGAGTGAATTATGTCAAATATGAATGACTGTAAGATTGATTTGATATGCATAATGAATACAACCCCTGTGTCATTTTGACAAGTGCTAGAAACTTTACTTTCACGGTAGATCATATCTTTGAATATTATCCCAAGTTTCCTGGACTCCTATTATTTATTTTATGTCTCTTTACATGTGCTTGGGTGTATTGTAAGCCATGGATATGTCTGTTCTTCAAGTCTTATATCATTAACGTCCTTCAGTTTGCTAAATGAACATTTTTCTCTTAACAGATGTGTGGTGTGGAACCTTCCCCCGACCTGCCACTTGGACGCTCCAGCCCCCGGAAAGTGCTGCCAGACTCCCAACTGCCCTTCAGATGTCGTCCTAAGTTACCCACCAGGCTATACGGTGGAATAAGAAACGCTTCACGACGTTTTCAAGACGTTCGGTCACTTTTATAAAGTTTTTTTTGTACAAAAGTTATGAGTTTTAATTGTCTGAGATTTTTCTTGAAATATTTGTTCATTGTGTTTTGTAAATAAATTACAAGATGTTGAAATGTTCCTGTTCTGTTTGTTTGTTTATTCTTTTAATAATGTTACTTTGCGTTGGGTGTTGGTTCGATTAAAACGACACTCTTGTTAAAAATCAAAACATATACATGTATAACAAACATGAGTGATCAACCTTTATCTACATACTTAATAATTCTTCTATGGAAAATATAACTTACTGATAACAAGATTGTAACCGTGTACTTAAAAGCTAACAAAGGCAAAAATAATGAGTGATCAAAGATTTACCATGAAATTCTATCATCTCATAAGGTAGAATACCGTGTTTTCTGCATCTTTCTTTCAAATTAAACTCAATATCCTTCATAAGAACCATTGTTGTTTTTTTACATGTATTCATCATTTTTGGTATACTTAAACAATTGTATTAGCTATGGTAAATCTTATTTGGGTGTAAGAGTGCTTCTTTAACGAGACTGAACAACTCCAGTTGCGATATAATGCTACCAAATGCATAGATTTCATCGATATCTTTTTTACTTCACATACATCTATAAAATAGGCTTCTAAGCGCAAACTCTGTAAGTTATTTGTATACTGATTATTATTTTTTAGGGAACAACACAGTAGTTATTTACAAATGTTAGGCTCCCAAATAGACAAAACGCTATGAGATGACGCATAGTTAAGTTTATACTTAAGAGGTGTTTAAACGGTTTGCAACATTATATTTTAAACTCAGTTTCACAACAACAACAATGTCTCCGTACATGAGAGACGGGGTCCTGGGTGGGGTTGGGGCGGGTGGTGGGGGAGCAAAAGAAACAGGCGAATAAGCGAAAACACAAAGGATTTCTATGTTGTACACTGTCAGTAAATGTCGGTCATGTTAGGTCAAAGGTTTGTACGCATTTTTTAAAATAAGATTAAAGGGACTAGACACCAGATGATACAATTGCAAGAAGAAAAGAAAATAGTCGAACACTTACATAACATTGACATCGTTTATACATCGTATTGAATCTAACTTACTGATCTATCACATCGCAAACGAAACTTGCATCTTTCGCAGATTTTGCGCATTTTTAAACTTCGAAAGTTACCGGGGTTGTCTCTTACTTAAAATCAAGTTATTTTGAAAATAGCGTCAGCTTATTTATCTGTACTCCTCACGTGACTTTCAAATACTTAATATTCACACTTCATGGCTTTCCGGAAGAAACGGACAAATGATGAATATTATTAGTCTAAGAACTGAAAGGGACTATATACGACAATGCACCCATTGTGATTTATTAATAGACAATTAAGTTGTGCATCGAATTTGCTTCTGTAGTGCTCATGATGCGAAACGACATTTGATGTGGAGATATGTTCTCACCAACTCTGACACTCCATTGAATTATGCTAGTTTCATTTCTTTAAGGCCAGTCATACAGAGCAATAAACTGATTGAATGTGCTGTTCATTGCCTCATAAGAAACACATCTGTATATCTTGTGAACCTCATTTGCAGCTTGTTCACATAGTTTTCTGAGAAATTTTATAAACCCAAACATGCTGGCACATCATAACTGATATATCGTTATGACTATTTATATGTATTATTTATCTGTAGAAAGGATGTGATATTCATTAAGCAAATTTATCTAGATATTTCGTTTTCGTATCTAGGAAATGCATGCAATACGGATATTGTCTTAAAGTGTGTGTATATAATATTGGTCTCTAAATTGTGCTTTATATTTACTTATACAGTTAAGTAAATATTGATAAAGCAATATGAAAAAGACACAGGTCTGGTAATACCATTTTCGTGGAATTCCAATTTATGTACTCGAAAATGAATTATATAAGTGTGAATGCTGTTTAAATATTTCTTTAATTGCATACTGTCATGTTGTAAACTTGTATGTTGTACATTTATAAACTGTAGTTTTGCTCTTCATAGCATTATGGAGGAAATAAAAGTATATATAAAAGTATATATAGGAAAACTGCTGCGAAACAACGTAGACACAGATTTGTCATCAACATCAGTGATGCAATTGATCAAAGGAAACCCTTGAAAGAGCCTTTAACTCTGCTGGAAATGACAGCGAGTTGTGATGCGCGTATTGACAGTTTTGTGTGTGTAGCCATCACATGACTTGCAAGCTGTCGAAAAAAAAATCATTCCGCGCTTTTTTAAACTGAGAAACCATTTTGCGCTTTTTAACGGGGAAACTCAGCTGAGACAGCGACATGACAATGGCGGTTATTCTTTAAATCATGTAAAAAATGCATTATCGGTTTCATGCTAGCTCGCAGCTTGTCTGGAGGAAATACTGTATATGCCCATTGTGGGACCATCTGGTGTCTGGTCCCTTTAAAGCAGTTATGAAACGTTTTGGGTTAGGAAAAAGGTCAATGAGATAATGAAATTGTACCTGCTGTCGTTCCATAAGTTCAAGTTTTATCAGTTGTGTGTGTTTATTGGTTTGCTTCACATTTAAAAATGCATTATCGGTTTTGTTCTTCATAACGAATGAATATTTAAATATATGTAGGATAAAAATTCATGGAGTGCTAGACAATGTTCCATTTCGTAATCCATACATAAATATTTGCATAGCTAATCTTTTCAGCGATAGAAGTCACACTGACAAATAAATTGATACATTTGTTTGATAAGCTCAAAAGACATTAAATGTCCTCTGTTACTGTCATGACTCATGTAGGAAAAGGTATGAACTTTTTGGACAAACTTCACTTTCGGATCCAGGGATGGGGGCACCCGGCGCCCCCCCCCCCAAAAAAAAAAAAAAAAAAAATAAAACAAAAATAAAAAATGAAAAATAAATAAAAAATAAAAGTAAAATAAAATCGTTTACTTTATATGTTAATATCGGAGAAAATAATAATAAAATACGCTCGAAATGCACTATTTTGGACCAGAAATTGTTAAAAATTTCTGAGAGAGGGCCGAAAGTCAAAAGGTCCAAATCTAAGCCCCTCTTACGTCAATTTTGGAACCACCCCTGAACTTTTAAAGCATATAGGCCGCGATGTAAGCGTACATTTGGTGCATTTAAGGTTAACAGCTAGTACTTTTCGTCGATGTAAAATTCGTAAAAAATATCGATTAAGGTAATGTGCTATTCAGAGATCCAGCTGAAACTTTGATGTTCATGTTCAACAGTTTTAAAGACAGACTTTTTACATAATGGTTTGGGGTGATAAACTCCAAAAAAGGTTTTCAATTCATTTTACATTCATGCCATGCACATATCGAACAAAGTAACTATTGAGAAACATAATTATTTTGCTCTTAGAACAGAACAGTAAACACAAATTTATTTCAGCAGAAACAAGGTTGTTATAGCCAGTGACCATTTAAGTTATTTATCATTTGAATGACGGTTTGCACTGAAATTCTTGCCAGAAGACATAAATAAATATACATGTATAAGCAGTACTATTCAGAAATAAATTATTTTGAGAGATACTAACTAGTATTATCTAATGATTCAGGGCCGGCCACATATCGAATTATTATTAACAAGACGTATTTGATTTGCTTAGTACTAACAAATAAACAATTCAATACACAAAGTGATAATATTCTTTCTCCCACGAGGAAGCCGGTAACGAGGCTTGACGAAGACATGGAATATATTCTCTTGCATATCTTAAAACTGTTTCTTTAAAATTTCACATAGAAAACGCATGTTGGTGTCAAGCAGTTCCGCTTTTGGCGATTATTGTTCGTATTTTCTCTTAAAAGGTGAATAGTATAAATATAAACGTAATCGCGATTCATTGAAATGGTAAACAGCTATCGCATGTGCCCTCAGGTCGATTGTTCTCAATCGGAAATACATTATACATACAGTCGAACCCCGTTGGCTCGGCGGGAATGTTTACAGTCAGTAAATAGAAATCGGTCCCTTACATCCACATCGAGCCAACGATAAATTCGAGCCAAGCGAGTTCGAGCCAACGGGTTCGACTGTACTTATATTTTTCCAAAACCTTTATTTAAATACTGTTTACATGAACATTAAAGTTTCTATAAAAATACAGCTAGAATTCTTATTGGCACTTTTTCTTAAATGGCATAAATATCGCCTGTTTTTCAAAGAAACGACTGGAAGCATTGTCGTAGGCTTGGTGTTTTTGTCGGCGTCGTTGTTATAACGGTACCAATTTAACCTTTGTCATAGCTCAAAAGCCTTTCCAGATATTCAAATGGAATTTGGTACATATGTTGCCAAAGGCAATTAGCACATCTATGTTTAATAGGTCCGCAACGCTGTCTTTAATAGTTAATGATATTACTCCGAAAAATAACAAAACAGACGGGCGTTGGTGTTCGCACAACGGCGCTCTTGTTTCGTTTAAGAAACATTAAACAGTATTTTATTCATCTATATTGGTGCGTTTTGCACTTAACTAGTGCGTTTTGTTTTGGCGAACTTCACCAGTTCCACTTTTTACCCCCGTGCGAAAGGGACATTTAGTTAAACCGAAGTACACCATATGCTTCGCTCTTTTAGATAAGTGTTTGTTTCAAGAGTTGATAATAGTTTTAAAATTATACATGCAGTCACTCCTTTTTAGGATGACAATGACGATCTTCAAGTCGTTTTGTAATGAAAAATTATACTTAAATGTTGATTATGCTATTATATACTAGGTACGACAGAGATGTTAACAATTCAGGGCAAAAGTTCCTTAAAAGAACAAAATTAATACATCCTATACTTAATTATTACCTTTTGTATTTCATCTTATACGGATACTCGAATGGACACCTGGCTGCATTAAAATTTCCTAAGTTGAAAGGGAATGTTGATCACTTTTTGAAACATCTTGAATGTTGCAAATGTCGTCAATGTCTTGAATGTTGCTAATGTCGTCAATATCTTGAATGTTGCAAATGTCGACAATGTCTTGAACGTCGTCAATGTCTCGAATGTTGCGAATGTCGTCAGTATCTTGAATGTTGCGAATATCTTGAATGTTGCGCATGTTTTTGTGAATGTCGTCAATATCTGAATGTTGCGAATGTCTTGAATGTCGACAATATCTTGAATGTCGTCAATAACTTGAATGTTGCGAATCTTGTAAATATCTTGAATGTTGTTGCGAATCTTGTAAATATCTTGAATGTTGCGCATGTTTTTGTGAATGTCGTCAATATCTTTAATGTTGCGAATGTTGTTGTGAAAGTCGACAATATCTTGAATGTTGTGAATGTCGTCAATATCTTAAACGTTGCGAATGTCGTCTTGTCTTTAATGTAACAAATGTCATCAATATCTTGAATGGGAATGTCGTCAATATCTTGAATGTCGTAAATATCTTGAATGTTAATGCGAATGTCGTCAATATCTTGAATGTTGCGAATGTCTTCAATATCTTGAATGTTGCGAATGTCGTCAATATCTTGAATGTTGTTGCGAATGTCGTCAATATCTTTAATGTTGCGAATGTTGTCAATATCTTGAATGTTGCGAATGTCGTCAATATCTTGAATGTTGTTGCGAATGTCGTCATTATCTTGAATGTTGCGAATCTCGTCAATATCTTGAATGTTGCGAATGTCGTCAATATCTTGAATGTTGCGAATGTCTTCAATATCTTGAATGTTGCGAATGTCGTCAATATCTTGAATGTTGTTGCGAATCTCGTCAATATATTAAATGTTGCGAATGTCGTCAATATCTTGAATGTTGCTAATGTCATAAATATCTTGAATGTTACGAATGTCGACAATGTCTTGAATATTGCGAATCTCGCGAAGGTGCTCTGAGCATACAAACTCGAATGTCGCAAATGTCGTTTATACCTATATTTGGATGTTGAATGCCGAAAGTCGTATGTTCATCCAGTTTCACACAGCAAGGAAATTAACCAAGTTTTTTTTTAAAAAAGCCTAGCTTTGACATAACATAAGTTGCGCACCGGGCGATGCAAACCTATGCATATTATATATAGCGACGGAAGCGTTTTAATCTACATTCTATTTTTATAACCAAATCACTGTCTGTACCACCCACGTCAAGCCAATGTTGTGGTAAATAAAAAAATAGATTTTTTTTTGTATTTTCAATGTTTAGATGCTGCCATCTCCCAGGACCTGTTTGTATACACATAATAACATCCAGATCACATGACCAATGTCAACTTTAGGTGAAAAGGAAAGAAAATAAAACTTGTTTAAACCGTTTTACCCGAGTTAGAGACGATAATTTATCTCTTTAATAGTTTCATACAAATACAAAGTACAGACAAAAACAATAAATTGCAAACAAAATTCTTCCCCCCAGCGGATGTTCCTATTCATACTTGCAGATAAACCCATTGGCGAGTGACCCAAATCGCGCCATATCTAAGTACAAGCGCTATCTGACCCCATGGCTCGCTTTGGGGCATCTATAAAAAGCGCATTCCTACGAAACTCGGGCATTTATCCTCCGACAATGCTCAGGAATTTTCTGGTAGCCCTCGTGGGCCTAACGGCAGCCCGAGGGGTCCAGGCAGCGGCCACGACCCCGGCACCAAGTAAGTACCACCCCTGGGGTTCTTATTGTATTTTTGCGATTGTTTATTAATATTTTGCGTTCATAACTAGATGCTTATAAATGTTTGTCTAACTTAATTGTACCCGTGTCTGTTATAAAAAAAAATAAGGCAAATAGTAATATCGAGGAGAAACAAGCAAACCACAATACTCTTATTTTTTGCAATAGTTCAATTTTATACGCGCTATCAGAAGAATACTACAATGTCTAATGAGGTTATTGTTGCATAATTGTACTTGTATATATTTTGTTTGTGGTTAAAGTGATTGTTTACTTTCACGCGCATGTGGTCACATAAGGCAAGCAATATCATCGGGTGATAGTAAACAATAAGACGATATTCATTATTTATTTATTTATACGCTCTTAAATTGAAGAAATCTTAGTGTTTCTATAAAAGTTATTATCAATGAAAAATGCAACACTATCATTGTTATTCAAATGTAATTGCTATTTTCTCCTTTCTATCAATATGTATATGGACATGTCGGTCTCCTAGAACTATACACATGGAGGCAATTAAATGGGAAAAAATACGTTTTATTTGAAAGATTCTGTTTATTTCTTACAGTCTTTATCTGCTTTTATGAATCAGTTGTTATATAACTTGGGTGTTTCCATTTGTGTGTGGGGCATTTTTTCAAGTTTTCTGTTCATTAATTTAACGTTCATCGATTCTGACGAATGCACCAAAAAATAGTTTCATAGAGTGAAAGGTAATGTACCGTTACAGAATGACAGAAGGATGCAATCTTAACAAATGTAGAGCAAGCGTCACTGCGATTGTAAAACGGTCCGTTAACTCTTCCCAATATCTTATTTGTACCACATGTAACCATAACAGAAGAAACACACGAGTGCCACAACAACATCCTAAAGAAAACGATTACTAGATTTTTTAGAATCTAACGAAACTATTACTTATTTAAAGATGCACTCTTACTCCCAAATATGATTCACCAAAATTAGTACAATTGTTTTAATTTACCAAAAAGGCTGTACAAATGTCGAAAACAATGGCTCTTATGAAAAATACCGAGTTTAATTTGAAAGAAAGGTGCAGAAAACACGATATTTCTATCTTCTGAAACGATAGTAGATCACAGTATATCTTTTAGCATTCACCAATCATTTAATATTTCTGGGTTTTTAGCTATTAATTACACGGTTATAATCTTGTTATCAGTAAATAATATTTTCCATAAATGCATAATTTTGTAAGTAGTTAAAGTTTTATCACTCAAAACTTATCTTTGTTATACATGTGTATGTCTTGATTTTGAATAAGATTGTCACTTTAACAATTCTGTTTCACAGACTGCGGATCGAACCCGGCCGATATTGTGTTCCTCCTCGACTCTTCCGGTTCCGTCGGGAGCACGAACTTCCAGAAACAGCTCGATTTTGTCTCACGCTTCGCGCAGACTTTCGACATCGGACCGCGCAATGTCGAAATCGGCATCGTCACGTTCGCGGCCACCCCGCACAACGAGTTCAATCTCAACACATACTCAACCAAACATGATCTGGTTGCAGCCATCCACAAAGTTGGGTAAGAAGCGTGAGTTCTTTCTTTGTAACCCGACCTGCTAATACTCCAAAACTGTTACGTCTATGAGCTTTAACGAATGAAAGGCCGTATTTGGTCGAAACAAGCTCTTGAGTCACAAAAACAACACAAATTGTTTCATTTTCTTTGAATTCAAGACTAGTGTCTTATTATTTATTTGGGGGCATTGCTTGCACTGATGCAGTTACATAGACTTTTATTTTTTTTCTCCCACCGCTCATAAGTAGATCCAAATATATGGCCATGCTGGAAATCCTTTTCTCCCACCCCTGATAAGTAGATAAATGAATGGCCATGCTGGAAATCCTTTTCTTACCCATTAGCAAAAATAAAAAAGTAGCCGTATGCAAAAATTAAATTAAAGACATTTTTGCTATATTTTATTTTAATGAGGTGGGAGAAAAAGCATCTACCATGGCCGTTCGGGTAAGATAAGTTCATCCCAACCCTCACGCAAGGTGTTTTGCGGAAATTCGGTAAACCTGGATTGCGCAAAACACCCTACACTCGGGTTGGGTTACACCTAACAGCTCGGCCATGGAAGATACGTATAATATCGTACAATTTTAAAGACCTCACCATTGGCTGCATTAGTATCAGATTGAACATGTATAGTTGTTGTTTTTTAAGGGGTGCAATGATTTAGGGGCCGCATTTCAGTATATTTCAAGCAAAACTCTGCATTTCATTTTTTGAATTACGAAAATTGTCAATTGTCAAAGGTCGCATAAACTATCAAACGATACTTAAAAATGCAAAAGATTACCAACAAATTATCTTTCGAACGCACCTTATCATAAAATTAAGATGCATAAGCCTTTTATTTATGTTTTTATCAACATATGTGACACGTATCACATGGGCGGTACTCGCAGTGACCTTGTCCTCAAGTGAATGCAATTATAAACATATATGACAGGCACCACAGGGGCGGTACTAGCACTGACCTTGACCTCAAGTAAATGTAATGATCAACATATATGACAGGTAACACACGGGCGGTACTAGCACTGACCTTGCCCTCAAGTAAATACAATTATCAACATATATGACAGGTATCACAGGGGCGGTACTAGCACTGACCTTCCCCTCAAGTAAATACAATTATCAACATATATGACAGGTATCACAGGGGCGGTACTAGCACTGACCTTGCCCTCAAGTAAATACAATTATCAACATATATGACAGGTATCACAGGGGCGGTACTAGCACTGACCTTGCCCTCAAGTAAATACAATTATCAACATATATGACAGGTATCACAGGGGCGGTACTAGCACTGACCTTCCCCTCAAGTGAATGCAATTATAAACATATATGACAGGCACCACAGGGGCGGTACTAGCACTGACCTTATCCTGAAGTAAATGTAATGTTAACATATATGACAGGTATCACACGGGCGGTACTAGCACTGACCTTCCCCTCAAGTAAATGCAATAATCAACATATATGGCAGGTATCACACGGGCGGTACTAGCACTGACCTTGATCTCAAGTACATGCAATTATCAACATATTTGACAGGTATCACACGGGCGGTACTCGCACTGACCTTGCCCTCAAGTACGTGGAGGCGAACAGTTTCACCCAAGCCGCCGGCGACAGAGCAGGAGTCGCAAACATCCTCATTGTAATGACAGACGGCAAGTCGAACGTGCCGGCAGAAACCGTCAAAGAGTCTGCTCATATACACAGCAATCTTAATGCTAAGGTAGGAAGACCTTTAAAGGCATTTCTTGTTGTTTTGTGTATTTTGCTTTAACAACAATAAGGTCTTGGCTACTGTAATGTCCCCGGTAGTTTCCGACATTGCTTTGAATCTGAACTAATGTGTAATTCACACATTATATTTACCTTCGTTTAAGTTTTGGTCAGTTTCAATTATAGTTTTTATTCAAAAACTAGGCCCATATGGGCATCAGTTTCACAAACAAAATACTCAATGCATAAATATAGCATTGCATGATTAACATACAAGTGAACACATGTATGCACAAATACATTGTATTTGTTAATTAAGGAAACATCCGACGCATTATGAAATTATATTTTACCGTACTATAATGGAAAACTCAATTGGGTCAAACTGGGCTAAATGGCCCCGACGTACACAGCTTCAAATACGAGTGCATGACTGGGTGGCTTACATGGTTTACCTTTCTAGATGAAATTCAGCCATTTGTTAGTGAAAAGAGATTATTGTTTGCCAGACATCAAGGTTATATGTTAACGTTATATGTCACTGTGTGTATACCACGTGATAAATTACGTCATAAATGCTACGTCGGAAGGCAATATTTTGATTTGAAAAAAATACTTTAAACAAAGATAACTTCACTATTCACCATTTTAAATGAAACATAGCGCAGTCTACGCCGATTACAGAGCCCTGCCTTTGGTCTTTTACCAGAGTTTGATTGAGAGTTTAGTTTCATTAAACACTTCGGCAAACCTTTTCACAATACGGCCGTCTGATGTAGCACTGTCAAAACATGATTTTGGAAACAGGTTTGTCGAAGTGTTTGATGAAACTAATGACTTTACCAAATTTCGGTCATAAAACAAATGCAGGGCTCTTTAAGAGGCATAGACTGCCCTTTGTTTCATTTAAAATATAATTTAAGTCTTCATTTTAAGCAAAATGTTGCCTTCCGACATAGCATATATGACGTAATTTATCACGTGGTTTACACACACTGTATGTGCATGCACTCGTATTTGAAGTTGTGTAAGTCTGGGCCATTTAGCAGCAGTTACATGCTTATACATTATATAGTTACGATGGAATTTAAAAGTGAACTTACTATTGAGTATAAATAACCGTTAAGTGTTCTGACAAAATTGTAACTCATCTAGGTGACCTTACTTTTAACCTTGTATGAATTGAAGACCGAGTTGTTTAGACAAGATAATGTTACTAAGGAAAGTTTAACTAACATCCTGAATAAAACTTCCGACACTTTACGGATTACTGATATCAAAAGTTTAGATTATAAACATTTTAAAAGATTAATAAATGAGTATCAAAGACTTTTAACCACTTGAATATCATTTGAGACCTGTTTTATCACACAAGATCCTCTTGGTGTTCCTGTTTATAGATTCATGAACGTGCTTGTTGAACACGTACGGTATCTTTTGGAACGCGGCCATATTTTGTTACAAAATATTTCTTTCTCTTTTAAAACCGTTCGTTTGACTTGTATGAATAATGACGGAAATGATAATAAAGAAGAAGGAGGAGAAGAAGAAGAAGAAGAAGAAGAAGAAGAAGAAGAAGAAGAAGAAGAAGAAGAAGAAGAAGAAGAAGAAGAAGAAGAAGAAGAAGAAGAAGAAGAAGAAGAAGAAAAGAACAAGAACAAGAAGAACAAGAACAAGAACTAGAACAAGAATGATACTAAAACTAATTCTCATACTAATAATAACAATAAAAAATATATTAAAAAAAATAAAAAAATAAATAAAAAAATATAATAATAATAATAATAATAATAATAATAATAATAAGAAGAAGAAGAATAATTATAATAATAATAACAACAATAAAAATAATAATAATAAAAATAATAATTATAATTATAATAATATTAATAAAAATAATAATAATAATAATAATAATAATAATAATAATAATAATAATAATAATAATAATAATGATGATGATGATGATGATGATGATGATGATGATGATGATGAATATGATGATGATTATATGGAGCACAGAAATGGTTTTGTTTAAAATCAAATATTTTATTGTTCACCATTCAAAGAACATTGATTTAAGATATTTCATAAATATTATAATTTTAACCCTTATGTCGAGATATGCATTTTTCAAACGATTGCTTCCATAGAGACCTGCATATGTGAAAAGATGATAAATGATAATTCAAGATTTTTTTGTAACCCTGTGTTTCGCATGCTCTTAATCTGTCTTTAAAATGATATTTATTGTAAATGTACGTGAAGTTAGCGGCCTAGCGGCGTGAAGTTAGCGGCCTAGCGGCGTGAAGTTGGCGGCCTAATTATTTTTTCTATTTCCAAGTTATTGTTAATGCGTTTTTTTTTAAAACAATGATAAATCAAGGTTTTTTATTCATACAGTTACATAGCGGCCTTAAATTGTTATCTATTCAGAACATTTTTCTTTACCTTTTATTCTAAAACAATTTTAAATTAACTGTTTTATGCACAAATTATCACTCTGAAGCGTTTATCAACTTTTTTTCAAAAAAGTCGATTAAGAACTTCAGCGACCTAGCGGCATAGCGGCGTGAAATTAGCGGCCTAGCGGCCTAGCGGCCTAAATTGAATCCTATTTCAAAGCATGTATACAAGCATTTTCTTCTAAAACAATGACATTTTAACTGTTTTTATGCTCAAATTAACACATTGAAGCGATTATCAACAGGTTTTTTTTCCAAAACGTCGATAAAGCAGTCAGCTAATTCAAAGCATTAAACATGCCTGTTCTTCTAAAACAATGATGTATTTACTGTTTTTATGCACACATTATCACTCTGAAGCGTTTTTTCTTTTTTTTCCAAAAAAGTCGATCGAGCACTTCAGCGGCATATCGACCTAACGGCGTGAAGTTAGCAACTTGGCGGCCTAGCGGCCTAGCGGCCTAAAATGTTTCCTATTTCAAAGCATGTATACATGCATTTTCTTCTAAAACAATGACATAATAACTGTTTGAATGCACAAATTAACACTTTGAAGCTATTAGCGATAATCAACATATTTTTTTTCAAAAAAGTCGATTGAGCAGTCAGCTATTTCAAAGCATTAAAAATGCCTGATCTTCTTAATCAATGATATATTTACTGTTTTTATGCACAAATTATCACTCTGAAGCGTTTTTCAACTTTTTTCAAAAAGGTCGATCGAGCACTTCAGCGGCCTAGCGGCCTGGCGGCGTGAAGTTAGCGGCCTGGCGGCCTAGCGGCCTAAAATGGTATCCTACTTCAAAGCATGTATACAAGCATTTTTTCTAAAACAATGACATATTAGCTGTTTTTATGCACAAATTAACACTTTGAAGCTATTAACGATTATCATCATTTTTTTTAAAGCGTCGATAAAGCAGTCAGCTATTTCAAAGCATTAAACATGCTGATCTTCTAAAACAGTGATATATTTACTGTTTTATGCACAAATTATCACTATAAGCGGTTTTTTTTTCAAAAAAGTCGATCGAGCACTTAAGCGGCCTAGCGGCCTAGCGGTGTGAAGTTAGCGGCCTGGCGGCCTAGCGGCCTGGCGGCCTAAAAGTGCTCGATCGACTTTTTGGAATTTTTTTAAAAAACGCTTCAGAGTGATAATTTGTGCATAAAAACAGTAAATACATCATTGTTCTAGAAGAACAGGCATGTTTAATGCTTTGAAATAGCTGACTGCTTTATCGACGTTTTGGGAAAAAACTGTTGATAATCGCTTCAATGTGTTAATTTGTGCATAAAAACAGTTAAAATGTCATTGTTTTAGAAGAAAATTCATGTATACATGCTTTGAAATAGGATTCAATTTAGGCCGCTAGGCCGCTAATTTCACGCCGCTATGCCGCTAGGTCGCTGAAGTGCTAGATCGACTTTTTTGAAAAAAAGTTGAAAAACGCTTCAGAGTGATAATTTGTGCATAAAACAGTTAATTTAAAATTGTTTTAGAATAAAAGGTAAAGAAAAATATTCTGAATAGATAACAATTTAAGGCCGCTATGTAACTATATGAATAAAAAACCTTGATTTATCATTGTTTAAAAAAACGCATTAACAATTGCTTGGAAATAATTAGGCCGCCAGGCCGCTAGACCGCTAGGCCGCTAACTTCACGCAGCTAGGCCGCTAGGCCGCCAGACCGCTAACTTCACGCCGCTAGGCCGCCAGGCCGCTAACTTCACGCCGCTAGGCCGCTAACTTCACGCCGCTAGGCCGCTAATTTCACGCCGCTAGGCCGCTAGGCCGCTAATTTCACGTACATGTGGTGTAAACATATTTTATTTCATGAAATTGTACAAAAGGCAACGTATATTTTACACAAAATTTAAGAATTTGATCTGAAGGTAAAAAGCTTATAAAGATCTTCTTCTGCTACTTCAATAACTCAAACTGCAAGTACTCGCCGATCGGGATAGGTATTAATTGCACATGTCCGTCTAGACATTTATGAATGAAAAAAAACAACGTATGGTTTATCAAATATCAGATTACAAAATTAAATGTATATATGTTATACAGTCATATACATAACATATTGAAACGGATAAAAACGAAGGCAGAGCGTATATAATGTTTATTTCCGAAAAATATCTTACCAAAGTTGATTATTTGTTTTAGATTTTCGCGATCGGTATCGGGTCCGGCGTGGACAAGGCGGAGTTGCAGACGATCGCCACGAACAGCCAGCACGTGTTCAATGTGAGCAGCTTCGACGCCCTCAACACCCTACATGCCGAGCTGAAAAAGACAGCGTGCAGAAGTAATATTTTATTCAAATTAATACGTGAACACAGAATGCTTATCAATGTTAGATTTATGTTTCATATATCAATATAAGAACCAACTTTTTATATGGATGTTCGGGAAGCTTAAAGCTGCACTATCACAGATTGAACGTTTTGACAACTTTTTTAAATTTTTATCTTGGGACGAGCCAATTTATGCGAAAATGCATGGAAACAAGTGACATAAAACTGCTGACAAAAAATCAGATCGAAGATATTCACATTTGAGTTAAAAATGATGTTTTATGAACTTTTCTAAAAACCTTTAGTAACGCTTTTAGCCATAAAACATCAATTTTTGAACAGATATATGAAAACCTGCGATCTTAGCTTTTGCCAGCTGTCTTTTATCACTGGTTTTCTCATTCCAAAAAAAGTTGTGAAAACGGTAAATCTGTGAGAGTGCAGCTTTAAGATGTTGTTCCAATAAAATAAGTAAAATCTGTACTCCTTACCATACCACCCCGTCTTTGAGGCGGTTTGATTTATCACCTCTGTAACAGTAACATTTTACTTTTACAAAATTATTTCTGTGAAACATCAACATGGCTCTGAATTAGACCAGCTTGCTTATGGAAAAGGCTGCATTTTTTTCCGACGGATTTTCTTTTATTTATTATAATGAACCTGAAGTAGTATACATTGTGATGCTTGCCTCCACTGCTGCCTTGTACTTCAATGTATTGAACGTGTGACTAGGTCTGAAAGTATGATTTTATTACATTATTATCATGCTTTAATATTACGTTGTTTAAATAACTGTTTCAGCCCTGTGTCACTACAAGGGCCTGTATTACCGACAGGGCGAGTCCTGGTATGACGGATGTGGACTCCAGTGCCGCTGTGAGGACGCCCTGAACCACTACTACCAGTGCACGGACAGGTAAACATGGACACCCAACCATGATGGCAATGATTGTTTAACCATCGTAAAATATCTATTAAGTAGTAAACGGGATGATATTCGGAAAAACATGTAGACATCGTTTGAACTTTAGTCGAACCCCGTTTGGTCGAACTCGCTTAGCTCGAATTCCTCGTTGGCTCGAACTGGATGTAAAGGACCGATTTCATTAAACTGAAGGTAAGCAATACCTTGAGTTCGAGCCAACGGGGATCTATTGTAGTCGTATATTACGATGGACACGACCATGACCTTACAAGTAACTTTATTTGTTTTCATTTGGATTCTCTTATTCTTTTTTCCTTGCCCTATTCGTTGTAACCCTATTATGGAGTTTTTAGTCTTTAGATTGATTTGTGTCCAAAAATCAGATTCACTTCTAAATATAACCCTCTACAGGTGCCCCAAGTACACCAACGTGCCTTCCACGTGCACATTCGTCGCCGACCCCAAGGACCCACAGTGTTGCCGGGTACCACAGTGTCAGAACGCCGGCGGAAATGTAGGAACAACGGGATTTGTTGGCGCCTTCACCGGATATGGCCACCCAACCAGCATCATATTTTGGCAGATCAGCCATACCAGTTACAACAGTAAGAACGGAGTTCTTTTTATCGCTGTGTAAGGTGATCAACCAATCATTAATTCAAACACAGATGTGGTATAGTTTTAAGTTACAAAATGTTAAATTTGAATATTGTTAATGTTTTAACCGAGTGCTGTTTTATATAGATATTGTGCTATTTAAGAAATAAATTAACACAATTGCTTTATAATCATAGTGATATTATATTTCATTACTTCTCTTATATATTTATATATCATAATCGTAGCATCATTCTGGTGTTACTCAAAAATGAAGTTCATGCAAAAAATGATATGATGGTTTTCAATATACCTTAACACCTGCCTCAGTTAACACCTTAAGGGTGGGGGGGAGCTAAAAACGTCCATCGTCCGGGTTTTTTATGGCAAAAATGAATAAAATATGCCCAAATGCACCATTTCGGACTCGTAATTGTTGAGCTATTTTTGGGTGAGAACTCCCCATGCCAACACGTTATACCTAACCAATTTCGGTTCTGAGGGAAGGGCGCAGGTCAAAAGGTTACGCCCCTAAGTTACACCCCCTCTAACGTCATATATGGATGCGCCCCTGCTTAAGCACCAACACATATTTGCATCCTATTTATGAAGCCAAACTCTCTGTGACTTCGGCCAGTGTATGTGTATATAGGCATGGATAATGAATAATAAGTTTCATAAGCCCCCTTTCAAACTTTCAAATTGAATAACGAAAAGTGCCGACAAAAAACAGCTCCTCTTTAAAATATGTTTATTTAAGCAATCGTAACAACTCGGCCATCTCCGGCAAGCTTCGAGCCAATTCCTAAATCGATACTGGCCGAGGTGTTCCGATTGTCATTTAAGCGGTTAAAAAATAATATCGGCATTCGAATGTTGACTGTTCACACATTCCATGTTATTATGGATTGTGTTTATCTTGTTACATAACACTAGACACATATCAATATCGCAGTAGTATGGCATAAAGGACCTCGATCTGGTCTGCAATTCCCAGTTCACGGCATCGAATACTGCTGCCTTTAATTACATTTTGAGTTCAAGGGGATCTAAATTGCTCAGTCCTGTATATATGTTTTTTATCCTTCAGGCAAATGTCTGTACAAGGGTCAGGTGTACGCCCAGGGAGCCACGTGGCAGGACGGCTGCGCCTACGACTGTGAATGTGTGGACGCCAGCAAGGGAATGTACAGGTGTAATGAGAGGTGAGTGACGTCATTTCCAGTGTGAGGGGATCCATTTCCTCACGCAGTGAGATAGTTAGTGCAATACCTCACGCAGGAAAGATTTTGACATATGTAGTTATAAAATGAAAATACTGAAAGAACGCTTCATGAAAATATGAAATTAGAACAACTCCATTGTTTATAACGAAAGCTTTTAATCGCTATTGCCTTTGGAACTATGAAATTACTTGGAACTATTTCATGTACGCCGTTCGACTCAATACGTTTCCTTTTACGCAGATGCGCAAGAATCGCGTCCGTACCAACTGGCTGTTCTTTCGGCCAGGACCCGCGCGATGCGTGTTGCCAGGTACTGAAGTGTGACGCGGCCCAGACGTTCGGCACGTGCCAGGACAAGGTCAACTGCCAATCGTACGGCAATTACGTATGTGGACAGCAGTATGAAGGATGGGCGAGGGAGAACTGCGGAAAATTCTGTGGCTACTACGGTGGCGGTACGGGATGCCTTGTTTGTTTTTTAAATTGGTTATTCATGAGGCTATAGATAGAGTTGCGGCTGCTAATTTCCGAATTTTAAACACGTTGTCGCGTATGGTGTATTAATGGAGGTTTTGTATTTCTTCTATACTATTCAACTTTATTGTTGGATGTAATAGTGGTTTCCAAGCGCTAGATTGTGACCGTCAACTTTCTTTTGTTTATTTTTACGTATAGGTACCAACCCGTACTTGGCGACGGCGCCACCTAGCGGCGCATGCGTGGACGCGATCCCGAACTGTGCCCAATACGATGTCAGTGTGTGCACGGACGCCCAGTACCGTCCATGGGCCGTCGCCAATTGCCCAAAACACTGCAACATGTGTGGAGGTATGTGGAAACAATTTAAGCAATGGAATGCATACTTGTTTTTTGCTAGCGCCAAGAAAATATGATTAATGCATAAAATGAAAAAATATATCAATGTTCATTCAATTCCACGTCAATTTTTGACACCTTTTTCTAGTCACAGGCAAACGATCTATGTTTACCTGGGGTCGTATTCAATAAGCATCTTAGTGAATATTTTCAACTTAGTTAGATTTTCGTAATTTTTCACGCTATTTTTTTTAAATATCCGCTACTTTTGATCAGATCTATTCATGTGCATATATTGTTCAGACCGTTTTCTTGCTTATTTTCATGGTTTTGGTGTACAAAGATTGTTCTTTTTCTTATAATTCAAATAAGAAAATAGCAAGTTTTCTCTAAGTTGAAAAGTGTTTCTAAGATGCTTATTGAAATCCACCCCCTTGCAAGCATTTTTAGTCAAGAATACTAGTACAAGTACGAACAAGTTATATATAGGTTTTCCCATAAGACAATGATATGTTTTATTTTGTTAAGATATGTATTCCCATTATTTACTATTAAACATTTATTCGAGTTTGACATATTTTAGATAAATAAGTTGTATTCATCTTTCATTGTATTTTTCACCTTTTAACACCAGTAAGTTTAAATTGATTGTCAGTGAAGTGTATTATTGAAACATAATTAAGATTCCCAAGAGTTAAGTCAGAAAGTTTAACTGCTAGATAAAATTACTACGCGATCTACTTGCAGCGGACATTAACGTACCACTTTTTGAGTATGTAAACCGCCCAAATACATCCGAGGTTGTTTTCGATAAAAATGGCCGAGGAGTTCCGAATGATACAGAGAGTATATTCAGGATAAGGTTTTAGTCAGATTTGTAGGTTAAAGTAAACTTTTTTTTTTAATTTTAAAAGTTAAAACTAATGATATGAATAATCAATTCCGATGACAGGGACAGGGTGCGTTGTTTTGACACAACCCTATGACCACGCACCCCACTGTTCTGAATTAATCCCAAGCTTATTGATAATGATGGGAGATCTGTTACATTTTTTTTTAAATTTTATTCTATAATCTTTGATTTGTAATTTATCATTAGTAACAATTCTCCCAGCATTACCTATAAGCCTTGGATTGTTTCAAAACAATGGGGGCATGGTCATAGGGGGTTGTCAAAACATCGCACCTTGCCCCTATGATTCCGATTTGAAAACAGTTGTAAACCAAAGTAATGCATAATCGTTTTGAAAGTTAATAACGAGGATGAACATTGATGTCCATAGGAGCAGGGACGGGGATAATCACTGGTAAGCATGTTCATAGTTTGCAAGGCTTTTATTATTGATATGTGCGTTTGCTTATCTTAGGTTTAGATCGGGCTTTGCCTTAAATCTTTCATTCGGAACTCCTCGGCCATTTTTTCAAAAACAACCTCGGATGTATGCCGGTACATCTGTTGAAGTAGTCCGTTTTTTTTTTAATAAAAGCATTAATTAAATGTAGTGTTTACGAGTTGTATTCATTGCTCTCAGTTTAAATTGATTGCCAGTGAAGTGTATTATTGCAAACATAATTACGATTCCCAAGAGTTAAGCCATAAATTTTAACTACTAAATAAGATTACTACGCGATCTATTTGCAGCGGACTTAAACGTACCACTTTTTAAGTATGTAAACCGTCCATATACATCCGAGGTTGTTTTTGAAAAAAAATGGCCGAGGAGTTCCGAATGTAAATCTTTAAGCCGAGGACGACCAGCTTGCTTATGGATAAAGGCCGGGATTGATGATTTATTCAGAATTATCTGTATGTATGTTTGACTATATACCAAAACGCTGTCGTTCCACATATTTTGTTGTTAAAAAGGATATAATGAATATATAGACTATACTTATTTGATTTTTGGAACAGGCACTGGTACTGGTACGGGAACTGGCACTGGTACTGGTACGGGAACTAGCACTGGTACAGGTACGGGAACTGGTACCGGTACAGGAACTGGCACTATCACAGGTAATGATACAAGGGATTTGGAGCGTACCAAATGGTTGTTGGGACATTTTACACGATAGTTCCTTGGAATTATCAATAAAACATTGTCGAATTCCGCGCTCTGCTATTTCTATGACTCTGCAGAGTATTGTATCCAATGGAGTTGTATTAGATTATAAGGGAAACTTGTTTTGCTTCCCACCAAGGGCAATTTTGTAGAACATGATTTTATGAAAGTGTATCATCATATAAACATTTTAAGACATGTTTACGCCTTGGCCGTTGGGGCGTCTGGAAACTAAAGCACCATGTTAAAAAATCGTTACTAAATAATTATCAGCTTTTGAACATAATGTTTACTTGTAAAAAAACTATAAAAGAAAAAGTATAGAAAACTGTTTTAATTTAATTATACATTACGTAATAAAACATCATATTTTTTTTCAGCGAAAAAAGATGTTTCATGTCTGAAAAAACTGTTATTTACGTTACTTCCAAACTTGCAATTTTTTATGATGAACAATAAACTACAAAATAATCTGCATCGATTTTTCGGAGAAGACTAATTCAACATTAAACTTCAGACATAACTGATGAAATCTAAAAAACTAAAATATGTATTTTTGAAAAATGAAAAACATTGAATCGCTTTGTTTGGTCCATTGATAATAATGTTGTCGAAACAATGGATATCTTCTGTTATTTGGGTATTAAATTCAATTACAATGGAACTTTTTGTAAATGCAGTTAAAGCGCTGAAAGATCAAGCTTTGAAATCATATAATCACATTGTATCAATTTTTGGTAGAGTTAAACACGACGTTTAGACTAAACTCTTATTGTTCGACTCTATGATTGCTCCTATTCTTATGTATGGTTGTGAGGTTTGGGGTATATGTGACATGAAATAGGTGGATAAACTCCACCTTAAATATTGTAAAAAACATTCTTGGAGTTCGCTCTCAAACTTCTAATGCTGCTCTTCTAAGAGAGCAAGGACGATTCAGAGCACTTAAAGTTTGGTGCAATATCAAATCTTCCCCAACCTCGCTTATAAATAATATATATTGTGAAAAGTTAATGATGTTAGTTTTGTTTACTGCAATGCTAAGGATAACTGGTCTAAATATATGAAGAATGTGTTAGACACCCTCGGTTTTAGTTATGTTTGGTCTTCTGATCATATATCAAATTGTTGTTTTATATCGTTAAGACAACGCCGCCACGATCAATATGTAAAACACTGGACTGACACCATTCATTTACTACCGAAGTTAAATTATTATAAACAATTCAAGTTAAATTTTGAATTTGAAAAGAATCTCGATTTCATAGAAATATAGAATTGCATTAACGGGGTTGCGACTATGTTCTCACATTCTTGAAATTGGAGTTGGAAGTTACAATCTGAATTTTATTTTTTGCTTGCTTGTCCTTTTTTATGACTTACGTCTACAATTCAATGTTTTCAATTCGTGGAATACCTTGAATAAATTTAGGGTATTAATATCCTCAAAAGCACAAACAATATAAGACATGTATCTTAATACATTTACAATGCTTTTCAACGACGTTCTGCCAGTATTGACGCAGTTGCTTCATAGTTAGATAGTACAATCAAGTAAATTGTTATTGTGTCTATACTATGTACGTGTGAAATGTTTTTTGTTAGTTTATTTTGTATTTGTCACCTTTTAAATTTGTGTACATTTCATCCTATGTGTATGTTTATGGCCAAAGGCTTATGTATTGCCGATATTGCAAATTAACTTGGAACTGTAATCTTACTCTTCTTAGGAACTGGGTCTGGTAGCTGTATGGACAAGTTATCCAACTGCGCTGCCTACACTCAAGATGCGTGCACGGGATTGTACGAGCAATGGGCACGTGACAACTGCGCACACTACTGTAACCTCTGTCCAGGTAATTGGTACCTGTTTGTTCATACACTTGCTTTAAGACCTCGTGAGAACCATCTTCCAAACACCCACTGTTACTGTAGACAATTAGTCATTGTCCGTCGCCCGTCGTTGGCGTCGTCGTTAATAAATTAAGAGGTGTTTTAAGTTAAGAAAATGTGTTATATTCTGTTCTCTGCATATGATGTAAAGTAATTGACAAAACATTTGTTGTAACCGCTGTTTCAGCGACGGGTTCTGGTGGTGTAATAACCGGATCCGGTACCGCGGCACCGGGCACTGGGACAGGGACGGGAACGGGAACCGGCACCGGCACTGGCTCTGGATATGTGGAATACAGTGAGTATTTTAAACTCCTCCTTTATTTTAATAGACTTCTTATATCAATAAGGCTGAAACTTCCTGACATTTTATACATTCTAACGCTGTGATTCTAAAACATAAACTATATCTAAAGTATTACAAAAGCAGTCTAAATTTCTGACTGTTCATTGAGAGTAATTGTTAAAGCGACAATATCGTCACCATTGCAGTTATTCGCCCGAGGTCATTCAATGATATTCTTAGACAAAATCAATCTCTTTAAAATCATATCGTGATGTTCGCTTTATTTCACTACGCAGTATGCGATCAGAGAACATGACTTTGGAGGCCATTGCCGCCCTAAAACGATTACTTGGGATCTGATTTTAATGACATTTGGACAGAGTCAGCAGTGTTTTGTTGTATTTTCAGGTGGCGGTTGCGTATATAAGGGTCGGTATTACGGAGCTGGTGACCATTGGTATGACGGCTGTGACTACAACTGTACATGTGAAAACGGACAGACCGGCTTCTACAGGTGTGGAGATAGGTAAGAGAAAACCAAGGGATAGGTTCTTTTTAATTTGTCCCATTCGGGAGCGGCTTGTCTTAAATAGGAGATGTATATGGTAAGTATATGATACATGTATATATAACTAGCACAGGCTGAAGAGTCGTTAGGGAGAGGTCTGTCTTGAAAAGGGAATGTATTACCTGTACAGGCTGAGCCATCGGGAGAGGCCTGTCTTGAATAGGGAATGTATTACCTGTACAGGCTGAGCCATCGGGAGAGGCCTGTCTTGAATAGGGAATGTATTATCTGTACAGGCTGAGCCATCGGGAGAGGTCTGTCTTGAATAGGGAATGTATTACCTGTACAGGCTGAGCCATCGGGAGAGGCCTGTCTTGAATAGGGAATGTATTACCTGTACAGGCTGAGCCATCGGGAGAGGCCTGTCTTGAATACGGAATCTATTACATGTACAGGCTGAGCCATCGGGAGAGGCCTGTCTTGAATAGGGAATGTATTACCTGTACAGGCTGGCCATCGGGAGGGGTTTGTCTTGTATAGGGAATGTATTACCTGAAAGGTTTGTCTTAAATAGTGAATGTAATACCTTACAGGCTGAGCAATCGGGAGAGGGTTGTCTTGAATAGGGAATGTAATACCTGTACAGGCTGAGCCATCGTGAGAGGTCTGTCTTGAATCGGGAATGCACTACTAGTACAGACTGAGCCATGGGGAGGTGCTTGTTTTGAATAGGGAATGAATTACTTGTACAGGCTGAGCCATCGGGAGAGGCTTGTTTAGAATGGAGAATGTATGACTGGTACAGTCTGGGCCATCGGGAGAGGCTTGCCTTGAAAAAGGAATGTGTTTTAACTAATTCAGGCTAGTATGTATAAATAGTTCAGGCTAAGCCATCGGGAGGGGCTTGTCTTGAATATAGAATGTATTATTTGTGCAGACTGAGCCATCGGGAGAGGCTTGTATTCAATAGGGAATGTATAACTAGTACAGGCTGGGTCATCGGGAGGGGCTTGTCTTGAATAGGGATTCCTAAAACAAGTTCCTGTTTGATGTGGTTCAGGCTAGGTTGCTCCAATAGAATCAGATTACAATATTGGCATAATAAATGGTAGTTGGTGAAATTCAATTGCGTTAGTAACCGTGAGGGCTTGGTAGTTATTACTAAGGAGATTTTAAAGCAAGTTTTGTTCATGCTTCTTAAATATGTTTATATGTTAATGCAATTTGGCAGACGGACAAAACATGTTTCGTCTTGTATGTACAATTAAGCCAATGACTTTTTAAACCCCAATATTGACATGCTTTATCACAATCAGGTGTCCCACGTATAATTTGGCGGCGGGCTGCGTATTGAGGACGGTTGCTGAATAGTGTTGCGGTGTACCGGACTGCACGGGAGCCACGGGCACAGGGACAGGCACCATGACCGGTACGTGTTGCAACATTACCGGAATTTGGATACGTACTATTACTTTTGTACTATGAGCACCATATATAGGAAAATATCTACATTCGCACTCGATTTTTTGAACGATAAATTTTGCGTTCTTTTTACATGATCCGTTCGACCTTTCGTGACCTCTTACTGACCTGGGGCATGCATATGTAAAACACGAATTAAAAACACTCTCGAAAGTATTCTTTCCTTTATTGTAATTAAATCGCGGAAAAATAAAATGATAAATTTGTGAAAAGGGGAAATGTAAATATAAGCATCGATCCTTATTATTTTTTCCTTTATGCAGTTTGAACGATTTTGCACGGAAAAGAAGAATCACTCCGTAATACCTTTTAAAGCTGTGTAGTTTAACGTCATAACATTATCTTTCGCATTTACTTTATATTTAAATCTTGCATTTTATTGATAGTGTTTATTGCACGTATGTAGAACATTACGGTTTGTGGCGGATCCGGGGTCTAGTTGTAACACACTTGACTGTCAATCCAGAGGTCCTAGGTTCGATTCCCCGCCGCACCACTAAGAATATTTCTAATCGTCTTCCGCCAGGGACGTTCAATGGAGGTCATACACTGGTGCACGTTAAAGAACCAGGGCTACATTCTGTCAGTGCACTTTGCTCCAAAAACCTAATATGACTAACAATCTTATCGGAGCACTCGCCGAATGGGCCTTGCCCAAGTGTGAGAATAAATAAGCTTACACACACCCTGTGTAGTTTGTATTTTGAGTTTGCCTGTGGTCTAACAGGTCAGACGACCGGCTGTTACTACAAGAACAACGTGTATACGCAGAGCCAGACGTGGAGGGACGGGTGCGACTATAAATGTGAATGTACCGACGCCTCGATGGGACGATACAGACGCACTGCTCTGTAAGTTGGTCACCTGCTGGTTTCAAAGGCAATGGCAATGCAGCACTTTTATAGAACCCAAGTCTTAATACAAATTATATGAGAATTTAAGTAATTCCGCCATTAAAATTTAAGAAATGAAGACCGCCCCAATTTCATGAAACTTCTTTAGCTTAACAGGATTAAAATGGCTTATATCAATATGCCAATATACATTCTTAGATATAAGGGACTTAAGAAGTTTCGAAACATTAGGGCCTGGGGCCGCATTGATCAAGCAAATTTGTGAATATTTCGAAGTTAGTGAACATTTCGTAGTATTTGACAACGATTATTTAAAACACACTCTACTTTACATGAAATTTATTCATATACATTATATTGTTTAAACCATTTTCTTGCTTATTTTCATATTTTCATGTACAAATATTGTCTGTTTTCTTTCAATTCAACAAAAAGGCTATTTTTCACTAATTTAAAAATTGTCACTAAGATGCATTATGCATACGATCCCCTCGGGCTGTATTTACAAAGCATATTAGTGAGTAATTGTAAGAAAATCAATATAATATTAGAAGATTATTTCAAGAAAGGGTATATTTTTATGAACTTTATGCATATGCATCTATTCGTGTCCATATTTTGTATACAAACATTGTTAGTTTCTTTTCCTTAAAATGCAAGTTGAAAAAAGGACAACTTTCCATTTAGTTCAAAATTTAACATAACGACCATTGTTCCGCCATATCCGACACTATTTACACAAGAATGACAACTCGAATTAACTACTTATCCATGCCATTATGTTCTCCTATGAATGTCGCACCGCAAAATCCATGAACAATTGTGTCGTCGTTCTTGCCCACCAGTATCATTATTTGCGGCATACATGGATTAAATCTGATCTTAATCGCGTGAACTTTCCAAATGCAAAAATGATTGACCAAATTTAATATTTATTTCTTCACCATTAACGTGTAACAAGAACCTATACTGATATGCTTAAATACACATGTAGATCAGGCTGGTATTCAATGTTGGATCTAAGAACGATGTAGCTAATCGGATTAATGATTATTAATAACTAACCAATAGAGTGAATTATGTCAAATATGAATGACTGTAAGATTGATTTGATATGCATAATGAATACAACCCCTGTGTCATTTTGACAAGTGCTAGAAACTTTACTTTCACGGTAGATCATATCTTTGAATATTATCCCAAGTTTCCTGGACTCCTATTATTTATTTTATGTCTCTTTACACGTGCTTGGGTGTATTGTAAGCCATGGATATGTCTGTTCTTCAAGTCTTATATCATTAACGTCCTTCAGTTTGCTAAATGAACATTTTTCTCTTAACAGATGTGTGGTGTGGAACCTTCCCCCGACCTGCCACTGGGACGCTCCAGCCCCCGGAAAGTGCTGCCAGACTCCCAACTGCCCTTCAGATGTCGTCCTAAGTTACCCACCAGGCTATACGGTGGAATAAGAAACGCTTCACGACGTTTTCAAGACGTTCGGTCACTTTTATAAAGTTTTTTTTGTACAAAAGTTATGAGTTTTAATTGTCTGAGATTTTTCTTGAAATATTTGTTCATTGTGTTTTGTAAATAAATTACAAGATGTTGAAATGTTCCTGTTCTGTTTGTTTGTTTATTCTTTTAATAATGTTACTTTGCGTTGGGTGTTGGTTCGATTAAAGCGACACTCTTGTTAAAAATCAATACATATACATGTATAACAAACATGAGTGATAAACCTTTATCTACTTACTTAATAATTCTTCTATTGAAAATATAACTTACTGATAACAAGATTGTAACCGTGTACTTAAAAGCTAACAAAGGCAAAAATAATGAGTGATCAAAGATTTACCATGAAATTCTATCATCTCATAAGGTAGAATACCGTGTTTTCTGCATCTTTCTTTCAAATTAAACTCAATATCCTTCATAAGAACCATTGTTGTTTTTTACATGTATTCATCATTTTTGGTATACTTAAACAATTGTATTAACTATGGTAAATCTTATTTGGGTGTAAGAGTATGGAGCAGAATTTGGGTATATATTCATTTGACTACTTGTTGTTTTCATTTGCTTAAGTTTAAATCATATTCCTACAAATTTGATTCATCTGTGAGTAAATCAAAGTTCTTTACTTAAATATTTATTTATTCTTTCTTACTATGTTTATAGTAAGTTGTAATATTCTAAAGCCAATGCCAGTACTTCATCTTAATTCGTTTAATTTAATATTAGATACCAATAAATTACTTTTTGTTTTAAACATGTGCTATTTCTATTTATTTAAAAGAAAGTGTGTTTTCTCGAACTTGTTTCTTACAAATGTATTTGTGCAACTCTTATTCCCATTCGATTCACACTGAAACTAAATTTGTATGTAGAGGCTATAAGAATTGTTGTTATAGAGATTTATCCATATTCTAACTTTATGAAATTATTAACATTAAACAACCTTAAGCGAAATAAAACTGACTCATTTCAATAAGAAGAACAGCAGAACAAATAAAAACTAGAAACCACGTGATTAATATTTGCTTTTTGTGTCCTAGCTGGGTACCAGACCTAAAATTCTAGCGCAAAATCTTAGTGACGGGAGATAACTCATGTATCGCATCGGTATTTTCCGTGAGCACAAGGTGTGAGGATACAATGCTACGCGGCGATTTAATCCAAGTTTATATCAGCAACATCATTCTGGTCAAGTCAAGTCAAGTCGTTCTGCAGAGAAGAATATAATAATGTAAGTAGCGTTGTAAGCATGTAAGTAGCGTTGTAACAGCATGTAAGTGATGTTTCATATTTGTACAGTTTTCGATAACCGAAAGAGGATTGTAGAATCTCAGCATTCGTAGCATTTTCGGATAGGTCCTTTCGGATAACCATCACCTCAGCTCTAGTCATGGTTACTGAAAGTAAATTCCTTTCAAATATATAAGTTAGATTAGAAATTCACAACAAGATCCTCATAGATGGCAAGGGGGAAGTGCAGTGTGCACATGCAGCTCAGTAAGAATGGTATCCAAACCAGCACGCCAGTCCCTTTAAGTGGTTAAAATCAGTGTGAGATGTCTCGGTTTTGATTCACAGCCATTCAGTCCATATTCATTACAAGGCACAATATGCATGTCTTCCATTTTCTTATGAATATTGTTGAGTCAATTGGTCAAAATCAATTTATTGACAGTTAAAACAGACCATTGTTAACAAAGGTGCTTGTCACATTGCCTGGATACAGTTTTTTATAAAAAAAAATATTCTTTTTTTTTTTAATTTTAATTATTATTTATTTTGGTCAAAATAGTGAATATATGTCATTTAAAAAAATATTCCACAATTTTTCATGAAAGAAAATTAGTATTTATATATTATACTAATTTTCTTTCATGAAAAATTGTGGAATAATTTTTTAAATGACATGTATTCACTATCTTGACCGAAATAAATAAATAAAAAAAATATTAAAAATAAAAAAAAATATTTAAAAAAGAATGTATTACTGTATCCAGGCTATGTGACGAACACCTGTGATTGTTAATTTTTTTTTTAATTTCTTTTCAACTTTCTTATCACTAGCGGATCCAGTAGGGGCGCACCCGGCGCGCGCCCCCCTAATGGCCGTGGACCTATGATTTTTTATACCCCAAAACGCTAATTTTCCTCGCCTGCTTCGCTCGTGATTCATCTTATACCAAATTTTACTTGAAATATGCAGAAATATGGTCAAAATATGCTACAAAATGACTTATACTCAGCACTTTCAATGGTTTTTACGCCCCCCCCCCCCCACCGTTGACAAAGTCCACGCCCCCTCTAAGGTCAAATCCCTGACTTCCACTGCTTATTTATGTTGCAATTGGTACATAAAAAACTACTGCACATAATTATTACAGTTATTTAAAACAATTGTTCAAACTAATGTTGTAATTGTTCGTCATTTCAGGGACGACCAAATTACTACAGTCAGAAGGGCCATTTATGACCGGATCATTAATGTGGCTAACAATCTTGAAAACGACAGACTGGGCAATTATGAGGTTGAATTAGATAGCATTCTGACTTATCTAACACAAGTGTCATATCATGAAGATGTAAATCATGTAATACAACTCTGCCTGAATGCCTTAGAATTGCTGATGAATGTAAATGACATCAATACCGCCAGCTCATCGCAATTACCTGTTGAACAGTTGATAACTATCAGTCCAGGTGGAAGGGGCAGACCATTCATTCATATTTCAGTTGAAGTTCTTGAATTCTTCATAGAAAATGGATTCACAATAAAGAATATGTCTTCATTGCTGTCAGTAAGTGAAAAAACAATAAAAAATCGAATGAGTGAATTTGGACTTTCAGTACGCCAAACATACACTAAATTAAGTGATGAGGAATTAATGGCATTTGTAAGGAGAAAGATAAATGAATTCCCTTCTATTGGGTACCGGAGTATGAGGGGTCATCTATGGGCAGATGGAATAAAAGTGACAGAAACACGTGTCCGCAGCATCATGAAAGCTGTGGACCCTCTTGGTGTTCTTGTGAGAAACGCTCTGTGTTCAACATACAGAATAAGACGCAGGGCCTATTCTGTACGAGTCCCAAAAGCCTTATGGCATGTGGATTCAAACCACAAGCTGATACGGTAAGATAAAGTAAAATTAGAATTTTTTATATATTCCATAAAAGTACAGATTTACTGCTCTTTGGCTCACCTGGCACGGAGTGGCACACAGGGGTCACACGCTTTACAAGTATATAGTTATGAAAAGCCTGGATTAATAATTATCAGTCATTTTGGCTTTGGCAAAAACAGTCATGATTTATAACCTCATGTTAGGGCGATAACATATTTACCCTTAAATCTTTCATTTCACTATTTTTTTTATTTGATGTATTTGCATTGACTGAACACTTAAAGGTTTATATATTGTCATTGAATTGGACCCAAGTCCATATTAGATAGTAAGGAAGACACAACTTATGATTTCTCTAAATCACCATTATTTTGCATATAGTATATACAAGTTGATCATTAGTACATATTCAAATATATGATCTTAAAGTACTAAAACATTATTTTATTTAAGGTGGCGATTTATATTTCATGGAGGCATTGATGGATATTCTCGACTGCCGGTGTACATTATGGTGGCATCAGACAACACCGCAGAGACTGCATACACTGCATTTCGGTCTGGAACAGACAAGTACGGTATTCCGGAGAGAGTAAGAACAGATAAAGGGATGGAGAATATAAGGATAGCCGAGTTCATGTTAGAGTTAGAGAAACATGGTTTGAATTCCGGATCACACATCACTGGTAGAAGTGTACATAATCAAAGGTAAAAAGAACGTTTTGTTGTATTGTTAAACCCTTACAATTTTTACAAAATATACCCTCCCTCTTGCAAACTTAATCTGTATGGGGTGTACATCGTTGGGTCTTTTTGTTGCAGTATAATACAATGAAGTTTGTGAATCAAAGTTCTACAGATAGAACATTGAAAGTTGGTAGAGATTACCATCATAGATAAAACTCTAATTTGTGTTGAAATGAAATGAAATTCCTGAGTTATGAGCCCTTGAATTTTGACCTTTTTTCTATATATTGCAATTCTATATTGCATAGTGTGTGGATCAAAATATTTATACAGTTTTTCAGATTAGTTTGTGCATACACCATAAAATAAACCCGAACAATGTGCTCTGAACAGGAACTGTACTGCAGAGTGTATAAAGATTATCATTAATAATTTATTCCTAAATTATACTTTTAACGATGTAAAAAAAATACTGAAGGTCATAATTATGATGTTTCAAATCTGCTCAGTGTTTGAAGCCAAGTTTTTATATAGTTTGCTAACCAAAGCACGCTGATCATGGTAAGCTATTAATGCTTCCATGAGCTCGCAGTTTTTATTGAAAGATGGCTTGTTCTGAAATATGTTCAGATAAACCATTTAGAAATAATATTTTTTACAATTTAATATGGCCCATAATGACATTAGTAATTGGGAATTATGGAAATATTTTTCAGGATTGAACGGTTTTGGCGCGAGCTATGGGATGGCTGCACCAAAACATACTATGAGTTCTTCTCAAGGATGGAAGATGACGGACTACTGGATGTTGACAACGAAGTTCATCTTCTGGTGTTGCATGTTGTATTCTTGAGGAGAATGCAATCATCTATTGATCAGTTTGTTGATGCAGTTTCCAGACGTCCACTGCGAACTGAACACAACAGAACACCACTGCAGCTGTGGATATCTGGGCAGCTTGAAGACAGAAACCACCATGAGAATTTATCTGCTGAAGTAAGTAGATGTCCTCCAGGTGGGATTGTATGTTTAAACCATTTGGTATCACTTTTTATGATTTTTTGCTAAAGTAGAAAGGTGCTCCTTAGAATACTTGTGTAAGTGCTTCGTTGCAATACGAATACACCAGCCAATAAATAAAAAGCAAAATGCCTATAATTGTCATGCTTTTGTGGTATACAGAAGAAGTTAAAGTTTTGCACCTCTTATCATTGTCATTTGTCAACGAACATGTGGACTTGTGAAGTTGTAAATATGAAATAATTGTATTTATTTTTAAATAGACACAGAAGATTGTTTGCTTTGAGTACTCGTGACACTTGCAACATGCAGATGTAAAAATGACCCCTGTCTACAAAAAAGAGAGGAAAAACATCAACTATTCATAAATCAATTGTACATTTTCATTCCACCAATTTCTTTTATATCGATCTTTTTCAGGATCTTGAACTCTATGGAGTTGATTTTGACTGCAATGAACCAGTGTGTGACAATCCTGATATTGTGGTGCATCCCCTGTTGGAGCTAAATCCAGATCTCATAACTGACATCAGAAGAATGGCTGACAGAACTATTGAATCACCATTTGAAGTTCAGACATTCATAGACATTTTAACATATCTTTCCAACTCCATTCAATGACTTGTTATGCTCCCCGAGAAGTTTCTGGGAAGCATGTAGGCCCTGCGTTGTCACGTTTGCACGTGTCTGAAACTCATGTAAGGACCATAACTTCATTGTAAACTGTTTTTGAAATTACTATGTACAACTGTTCACCGTGATGAGATGATGCGTCTTGTGATAGACCCAGCTCTTTAGTCCAAAGGTCATACTTAGAGGTCAAATGCTAAAAAGAAAATTTATTCATCAGGTCCAGTTCACAACAGTCGAGGGCTTAGTGCAATACTGTTCCAACTGCCTTCTTTATTCATATACAGTTAGAACAGTATTGCGTTATTTGTAAAGGGATTATGAAACAACTTGGCACAAATGTTTACCATGATGAGACGATTATACATGGAGGTCAAACACTATAAATGTGGTTTATTGTTCGTGTCTGGTTCATAATTTCACTTTTATGCCCCCGGCATATAGCAGTTGCATTGTCCGGAACGTCTGTCTCACTTTCTTCTCCGCCATAACTTCTCAATTCCTTGATGAAATTGCTTGCACAATTATTTACCTTTACAAGATGATGTGTCGTGTGAAGACTCAAGTTTGTACCTCCAAGGTCAAGGTAAAATTTTAGGTCAAAGCGGAATGTTGCAGGGACATCCATGTCACTAACACATCTTGTTTGTAATGGGAATTTGAAATAACTTGGCACAAGAGTTTTTCGTGATGATTTGTTGCGTAATAAACCCAGGTCCATAGACCCAAGGTCAAACTCATCTGCCTATATACACTTATCTTTAAGACAAAGCGCAAACTCGAGAAGCATCCACTGGCTATTCCAACTCTTGTTTTTCAGTATACATGTATGTTATTTATATTAGGACATAACACAAGCATGCACATAGCAGTTGATGTTTAAATATGCCAATATTAATCTGATGTAATGTATTAGGTGTTCCCTGTATCAATTTGCTGCACAAGCATATCTTGATACAACTTATTTAAGCTACATTGATGAAACTCGAAATGTTAATAAATGGCCATGTATGCATTATTTCGTTTTCTTTTCTATAATGAACTAGTGGGTACATTGGTAAAGGTAATGTCACTGAAGCTAGAATGTGCAGAATAAAAAAATATACCAAAACTTTTGAATAAGGAACTTTAATTTCTATTATAAATTCCCTCAGATTCACTCATCCATATCTTGACTCTTTAAGTTTTAAAACAACCATATTTCCAATGCATTCCAATACCGGGTTTTACAATAATACCTATTTTTTTTCAAAATTTTTGTAATGATAATTTTTATTTTCCACTTGAAACAAGGATCACATTTAATGTCACTACCATTGAAAGACTAACCATGTTGAATGTCAATACCATTGTTAGATTCTCTATGTGTAATTTCACTACCATTTTCACACTGATGAACTCCATATACTATGTTTATCATATACTACTTTTGTACAAACTATGAAAGTTGTGGGTTAAAAGCTGTTCCAAGTTATTGCAGTCCGGTGAAAAGTCCTGTAAAAACTAAAAAAACAAATGGTAATGACCTTGACCTTTGTTATAATGACCCCAAAATTATTTATGTTCCCTTCACCTGATGTACTACCAATATAAGAAGTAAGTCCTGTTTTCAAGATTCAATACAAAGTTTGAAAGCTTGTGGTAAAAAACTATTTGAGTTGTCACAGTACACAGAAGTGTAAAAAGATGGTCAGACAGACAGACAGACAGACGAATGAACAGATACAAAGTATATCATCTACCTGTCTGCAAAGGATAAAAGTTGTGGGTTAAAGATGTTAATGTTATGGCAGTATAAAGAAGAAAGTCCTGTAAAAGGCTTAAAAACAAAACAAACAGGTTGTGATTCTGTAATCTTGACCTCTAACATAACCCCAAAATAATGGTGGTTGTCCCAGTCTGATATACTACCAATGTACAAAGTTTGAAAGCTCTATGTAAAAAAAAACTTTGGAGTCTTTGCAGAACAAAGAAGTAAGTCCTGTTTTCAAGATTTTATTTCACTCAGTCTCCTTGTCTGATATACGACCAATGTACAAAGTTTGAAAGCTCTACGTAAAAAAAAACTATATGACTTATTGAAGCACAAAGATGTTTTAAACATCAATACTTAAGATAGAATTGTGCTTTAATTTCTCAGAAAATGCAATAATACTTAGAATAGCCTCTTATCTATCACATTGCAACTATTTTCCAGAAAAATATTCTTAATTCTTAACCAAAATTTACAAGGCCCATTTATACAACAGTGCTTAAATTCACACTATCACAATCACTACATGTAGATGTTTATGCTTATTGCCATAGAAAAAAATCGATAATATAAAGCTACAATTTCGAAAGGCAACCTTTGGGATTTTACAATTGTACATATGTAAACTGCTGAAATGAAAGGTAGGTGAGGTGTTGATCACCAAAAATTGTGTGATGAATCGTTAATAGATGTTAATGCAAAGGAGTCAGGTCAGAGTTAAATTGTGCTATACAACAGTCATTCAAGCTAATCCAAAGCCTTCAGCTTCAACAATGATACAAATCAGATGGTGTTCAAGTTTTTCATAGTTGACAAGTTCTTTCGTTCTTGTGAATATTATTGATGGTGCACATGTATTTACATATGATAATTGATTAGACAAATGGTCGAACTCCATTTCTCCAGACTTAATGTTTCTGGGCAGAGACCTGCATCCTATAAGGGCTTGCAGAACATCACCAAGGTTGATCGTAACCTCCTTCAATGATTCTTCGGAGCTATTCATCTTCACCCAATCTGTGGAGATGGCATCTGAATAATAATAAATAAGGTATGTACAATGCATGTAATTATTAGTTTCTTTTTTGGTAAAGCAGGGAAGTACAAAAACATACATTTGGAGGGTGTTGCCCACATTTTAACAATTACTTCTATTAACAAGGTGTATAACTTATTCATATGTAGTAATCAAAACATGAATTTTATTAACCAATGTCATTACAGAAAATGCAATCAGTTCAATGAGACAAACAAGCCCCGTTATGAAAACATTTACCCACTTTCAACTTTCTTCAGGAATTTGCCGAAGTTGTATACGATCATCTCTTCATCTGCCTTTTCATGCTCTGACTTGGAGAATTTTGGCACAAAGAAGGCTAGCACATCAGACATTGAGGTACTCTTGGTGTCGCAACAGAGAAGTGCCCGACCATTCTCTCCATGTTTTGTCAGCAGCAACAGCATGTCATGTAACTTTAGACCTGTGAATACAAACTACTTTTATTACTGTTTTTTTACATGTATTCGGAGAATAAAACAACAATTTTTAGTACTATAAACATATTTGTTTTTAAGATACATATGTCATAAATAAGTAAAATTAACATAAAAACTGGGTGCTTTACTCTTAACATACATATATTATTACACATTCATTATTTGAAATATTAAATGCCACATTCACAGAAACCTTTAATGTCAAATTTGAACACATTTTTGCAAAATTAATAACAAATTAAAATTTGTTAATATTGATATCTGTAATATCCACATTGCAGAAAACCAATATGTTTTGTTTGAATTGCTATGACAATGGAAACATTACTTCAGATCAGATATCACAAATAATGGAATACTAATATTCCAGTCTGTAGCTGTACCTGGTTAAGAAAAATGATTAAAATGAAATAAATACTTTTCAACAATGTAATGATTTATGTAATATGTCTGATGCAACATCTTGTTTACAATTCGCAGCATCTTGCTTACAATTCAAATGAACTAACCGAAATTTAGATGTACCTTCAATGAACTGCAGCATAGGGGGGATGTACTTGTAAAAGCAATAATAAAATTTCATGGTACGGATTGCGCGGTCCCTATTGCTGACCGACAGCAGTTGCTTGTAGCCAGATGCTTCCAATAGATGGCTGTGTCTTTCAAATACGTCCCCTATGGTTTCTTTAGTGGCAGTGGAAATCTGTAAATAAAGTTTTTAATACAAGTTTAAAGCAGCTATCCAGAATAAAGCAGCTATCCAGAACATTCTATGATTTATTTTAAACATTTGTTGGAGCATTCTTATGCATATACATGTATATAAACAAATACAAAGAAATGTTTAATTCCAAATCATTAATCACATCTTTTTTTTCGGTCTGGCCAGAAGATCCTTTTGATTTACCCCAAATTGATTAAGGAGACTTTTATATGAACATACAAATCAGTTAACAAATTTCAATCAAGGCTATTATTATTATGTAAAAACTTCAGATTTGAGGCAGTACATTTGATGGCACACTATTTTAACCCTAGACAATTTAACCCAATTCCCATTTGCGTAGGTGTACGAGAATGTTGACAGAATGTAAGATCTTTAATAGAATTATTATTTAATATTACTATAAAATAGAATTCGGCTACAATAGAACCTGGAAATCATCTGTATATACACTGACACTCTTGGGCATAATATGTGTTCTTACTTCTTCAATAGCAGCTTTGACCTCTGCATTTTGAATGCAACACTCTGGGATTTCTTCCGGCTCTTTGTTTTCAAGGATGAAGTCAACAATTGTCCTGTTCAAGTTTCGAGGTCCAGGGTGACCATGTAGTATGGCCATTGAAGTGGCTTTTCCCATTAGTTGGTAATGTTTCTTCTCAAGAAGATCAGCATTGTAGCTGAAACCATTATCTTCAAACACAGGAGATGTTTCAAATAATAAGGAGAAGAACTCTCGTGTGAGCCCCCCACTGTCAACCCCATCTTCTCCAATAAATTTTACATTAAGTTTTTTCCCCCAGTCTTTTATGTTGCCATTTGATAGTTCCTCCATTGCAGTGTTATTAAAATGGCGTCGGACAACATTTATAGGCCATGACCCTTCCAACACCATCTTGTCAAATCTGTCATTCAGTGCTGACTCGAAGTCGGTTTGTGGGTCCATCAGGCTGCAAACAAAGATGCATTATCTATGTAAATGAAAAAGGCACTTTCCTCACAAGTCTCAAATATTAACTTTGCATTGTCTGCCAATTTGTATAAACCTTGTAATTATTATTTTGAGAGTAAGATAAAGTTGCCCTAGACATAGATTCATTTTTCTTAAAAAACATAAAATTTGCAGTTAAGTAAAACAAGGGGGGCATTGGCCCCAAAGGGCTCACCTGAGGATAGGTGCAATGAAACAGAACGGATTGATTAACTTTGAGAGAGGGTTATCTATGTATCGTTCTTGTAAAGTTTGGATAAAATCCATCACACACTTTAAAAGCAGATATTGTTTGAATTTTAAATATGATTCTATGTGACCCATGTGACGGAGCAAATTATGACCCAAGGAGTATAATTTGAACAATCTTGGTCGAGGACCACTAAATAATGCGACATACCAAATATCAAAGCGCCATGCCTTTTAGACAAGAACATTTTTTAAGTTTTCATTTTGAGTTTTTTTTTCGCTCCTGTGACCTGTCACTTAATTACACAATGGAACAAAACAGTTTGAACAACTTTGGAAGTGTGTCACCAAAGGATCAAGATGTACGGCGAAGGACACAGGGCGATCACAATAGCTCACCACGAGCACTTCATGCTCAGCTGAGCTGAACTAGAGCTATCACTAAATGTGATAAATACCCCCACACCTTTTTCTTACAATATTCTTAAGCAAGACATTAAAATCATTATTAAGATGTACCTTTCACTACCCCCAGCTGTTATTGTATCAATTCCGCACCCTGATGCATGTGCTTCCAGAACATTCACTTCAAAACTGCCATTGCAAACTGGACATACACCCATCTCTTTTTGTCTGAAATAGTAAAGATGAATATAAAGGCTTAAAATATCATAGAAATGAAATGCCATTTGATTTTCAGTTCTGAAGTCTCGTGCCACAGTTAAGGCTGTATGATACTGAAAATATTCTGTGTCAGATTTCATTGAAAATGGATTTGTGTGACGAACGATGTCTTAACATGTGTTGTTGTTTTTTTTAATTATGAAGGACTTTCACTGTCTAGTTTTTCCAGAATGTTCTAATGTTCCTTGGATGTGACTTAAATTACAATCATGAATAAAATATTTCACTGACCACCAATCTGAATAGTCCTTTATACGTCAAACTGTTTAAGAGGAGATGTTGTTTAAACTTTTCCTATAAAACTCTTATGTAAAAAAGTTGTGTGCCCTTGGGCATGGTCAGTTTTGAAACCATAGACATAATTTGAACAGTCTTGATAGAGGACAACTACAATGTAGGTGATGCTACAGTAACAAACAAAATAGTAAAGCCCCAGGCCATAGCTTGTTATCCCCCCTCGGGCGGGGCCACTTTTTACTCTAGGAGCATAATTTGAACAATCTTGATAGAGGGCCACTAGGTGATGTTATATATCAAATAACAAGGCCTTGTGATTTCAGACAAGAAGATTTTTGAGGTTGTGCTCAGGTGGGCTAAAAACTAGAATGATTTACTGTCTAAAACGTCTGTAAAATGCAAAATACAAATATTTTCAAGATAGTTTGATAAAACAGAAAAAAACTGTATAGATCAGCTAGAGGCTTTATAATTTTTTGTACCTTACTTCCTGTATCATACAGCCTTAAACACTTTTTGGTTTCAAGCCATATGTTATGGCACATTTAGCTACCAGTCTACACCCATGCAAAAGCATCATAACAAACAACAATCAAGCTAATAATTTTAATTCCATCTAATGGAGGCTTATCTTTTTGACCCCCTCCCCCCCTCCAACCCCGAGATTCAGTGAATTTTATAATTCACTATTTTCAATGATTCAAAGATTTTCTTTTTATATTTCAATCAGTATTATTAATAACATTTTATATAGTTTTACTTTTATTTTAATTAACCTCCAATGTATTTATCAGGACACAGTATGATTACGAATATAAGTGCAAGATAAGTAAGTTTAAATTGCAAAAATGGACCCGGGGCACTAGGGTTAAACTGAAGAAGAAATTCAAGTGCTGTTGTACTCCAGCGTATGAATCCCCTAGGCACTTACAAATGGAAAACTACATGGAGAAAATTGTAACTGAACTTAGGAATGTGCAACAAATAAAATACAAACAAATAACTTACAATAATAACTGACAATACAACCATGGCAGCAAGTGTGAAGACATATAACTTATGCGCTGTTCCAGGAATAAATAGGATGGGGTGAGGTGTGTGAATGACTTCCACTTAAGTAAGGGGGCACTGCCACCACCACCACTGACCCATCCAACCGAATTCCAAAACAACACATGACAGTTTACATTGCTAAATTACCCCAGGCAGCACAATCGTATCCAGTGCATACCCTCACTTTAAGCAATAAATGCATTGGTGAACATTCCAAATCTTGTCATTATTTTTCCTGGAACAACCCAAAGGAACAAAAACACCTTAATACCCCAAACCAGGTTTTCAATCGAAGGTAATACATGACAAAGTATGTAAACTGGTTGAAAACCTAGTTAATGAAAACATAACAAAAACACTTAACATTTCTGAGAAAAATATTACATAGCTAGTTCTGTACAGCTAGATCCTGGAACCTGTTTGTTGAAAACATAATTTTAATGCATTTTTCATGACATGGCTAATTATAAATAACAAACACTTGTTATCTATTCCTTAGCATGTCCTTAACAGTATCCATATATATCTGTACTTTAACAGTGATCTAGAATGAAAGACATAACTTTAAATAAAATTTCAAAGACAATGACAACTTTTATAACCAATGTGACATTTCCAAATGGTAGTTGACTACTAACACAAGTAATATGAAGTCTTAAAAATAGATGGGAAGCTTTGAGCAGTTGGTACACTCATTACAAAACAAGACAGGGATATATCATAATCATATTCAGAATATCAGGCTTCAGGTATTACAGTTGCAGAGTGTTACACTTCCTTTTTCCATGTAACAAAAAGGGCATTGTTTCCATGCATTACAAATGCATATCAGACTAACAGCTGTAGATACTCTACGATAAGTTTTGTTAAGGTTTTGTAAAAATATATAGAACTGTAAGCGATTTCTAAATTACCTTCAAATTTGGTATGGTTGTGTTTTATACACTGAAACAGCTGAATGAGGAGGAGATGAATGGCACTTCTTAAACCTTCTTACCAACCAATATGTATAATTTAAAATTTTGAATTAACAAAAAAAATCTTACACAGGCAAACTGGCAAACTGGAGTCTGTGTCTGAACTCTGTTTCTTTTTCTTGGAGGAGACATTTCCTGAAAAAAAAAAAAGATAAGTGCTTATTTTTAAACAAGCTAAGTTTATGTCAAGATTTTTTTGGTAAAAGGGGAACAACAGAAATGCATGTAGGCTTATGTTCAAATGATACCTGCCACAGGACCAAAAAAAGCACACATTTTATTAGTCAAAATAAAATCTAAACTTTTAGATTGAAGAGGTCCAGATTTTATTCACAAAGAAACTTGAATCATATTTTTGGGTCATATGTCTGTAGTTTAAGTGAATTTGTAGGATTTCCTCTCGCTTAGTAAACATAGGTTTACAAGAAAAGCAAGCAACATATTTTTTATAATCACACTTAGTGTTGGGAATCAAAGGTGCACATGTTTTTATACATTTTAAACAACAACTTAAGCACAAAACTTATACCTATTCCGTAAAGTAACACCAAATTCATTAAACAAAACTCTTAGCATTACACATCTCTGATATCTTTAATAATATCCTTTCCTTTTTAACCAACCATAGGTCAAAAATAGTAGCAAAAAGTATACATAATGTGTTCATAGATCTCTCGCATTAGAGGTTAGATTTAAAATGTTCACATACTTTCATTATTGATAGATGTAAATATCAACCTATTTCTATACAATTTAGCTAAAAGCTTCCCAGGGTGGGGACATACGAATTAGATGGTTTGAAATAAGACCAGATGTTGATATTTAGGTTTACCAATTTATTGCAGCCATCCACATGATCCCGTAACAGGGGTAATGGAATGTTTTCCCCGCACTCCAGACATGCCTCACTTGGTTGATCCCCGTCCATTTCAGTCTTAAAAAAGATTACATTATATATAAACAACCAGAAAAAAAAGAAAGTATTTTTTATCTCTGTAACAAGAGGTCATATATAGCTTTTGTTCATATGTGTATCAGTGTCTTGGAGCTTGTTGCACATGTATGTTTTCGTAGAAAGCAGCCCTCTTTATAATATCGCTCAAAATGGGAGTACTAGGAAAATTTATATTTAAGGCCCTAATACTAAGATACATGTATTTAGTATAATTTTATAAAAAAACTAATCATATCTGCCAACAGAGCAATTTGCATGGCAACATAGCACACAGCAGGAAATTTTGGTACCTACTTTTGAATTCAAATCCTATGTAACGTTTAGAATTTATTATTGTCCTAAAATCAATATTCAATGCTCTACTTCACTAAATAATAATCAAATCATGTGTAGCATTAGCCCATTACCACAGCTCTGATTCAAAAGAATTCATAGATAGACAGGGATGCCCAGAAATCAGGTTTAGCATTAACTAGGGTCTTGTTGGTAACAATTAACTCCCAGTCAGGAGGGACACAGTCAAGTATGTTACTATACTTAATTTAAACAGAGCCTAGAATACTTACACAAGTTGTGATATCAAGGTCTTTTTGTATAGGCCTAAGATAGCAAACTGCTGCCTGCAGGCAGCTTTCATCTGCTAGATATGTTGAAGTGAAACCTCCAGGGGGCATTGGTATTACTTCAAGGGATATCCGACTTCCAGGAGGTGTCCTTAGAAGTTCATAACCCCCACATGCCTTTAATTTCGGGAAGGCATTTTCCAACGCAGTGGTAAAGTCCAACGAATTTGTTGACTTGACCATGGTTAGACGCTTCTCGCCAAATCCCATGGAGTACAGCCCATATTTTTCTTCCCTGTTTGGTACCGTTTCCTAAAATAACAAATGAAGAATAATCTGACCCAAATACAATAGTTGTTTATTTACAAAATAGTATGACACGGCACCATTAAAACTAAATTGGTGACTTATAAATTAGCACATCATCACAGTTTAGGCAGCTCAGTTAGTATAACACCTGGAGCAGGAGGTTCTGGCAAATAACAGTCACGGTGAAACTTCATCAGATATTTCGGAGGTAAATTTGGAAAATCCTATCAATTAATATTTTTCTGCCATTATGTCCTGTAAAATGGTTTGTTATAAAACTGCTATCATGAAATACCTTTGCAATAATAATAAGAGCACAGAATGACATTTAAAAAAGTATAATTTTGGCATCGTAGTAAATGTCTCTTGAAAAAAATTAAAATGTCCTTCAAAAATGCCATTCAATTAAAAATTGTCCTGTGAATTTTCACATGTCAAATTAGTACTTTGGTGATTGAATACTAGAGTAATGCCACAACTCATGTTAAACAAGAGGACCCTGAGGGACCTGAGCCGCTCACCTGAACCTTCTGTCTGTGCTAGATTTTGTCCTCCAGGGCAGTATGAATTGTAACCAACCATCCGTAAATGTTGAACACCAAATATAAAAATCTAGACCTTGTAGCTGAAGATATTACAAGTTTTCCTAATATAACTGTGTAAATAAAATGTGACCCTCATGGCGGGCCATTTTTGACCTATAGACCAAATATCACAGCTCTAGACCTTATAGTTGCAGGCATGGAGATTTTTAAATCTTTCCTTATGCATGTATCTCTATGTAAATCTTCGCAGTGGGGCCATTTTTGACACCAGGGGCATAATTTGAACAAACTTGGTATCATCACTAAATTATGATACATACCATCTATAAAAGCCCCATACCATGCGGATTCAGACAAAAAATTGTTATAAGTTTAAACTTCGAAAATCTATTTTTAGCTCCTGCTGCCTTTTTGTACCATGGACGGGCACCATTTGAACAACTTTGAGAGAGGGTCATCCAAGGATCATTCTTGTAAAGTTTAGTGAAAATCAGTCAAGCGGTATAGGAGTTGTCATTTTAAGAAATTGTTGACGACGGACTAACAGACAGGCGGACAGATGACTCGCAACGGACAGAGTCCTTTCACAATAGCTCACCCTAAGCATGTTGTGCTCAAATGAGCTTAAAACAGAAATGAATCATATATTATGCAGCTTAATTTTGAACATAATGCTTTTCAGTATTACCTGTTTGCATCTGGGAATGACAGCAAACTTATGTGTCCAATATGACACCGGTTGTCTTTTTTCTGGCTGTTCAACTCGCCCCCCTCGACGTCCATAGCTCCGTCTGTTATATGGTCCAAATAACGATCTTATAGCTTGGACAGCTGGTGTAGAGCTGGTTGAAGTTGTACCAGTAGATGGCGGTACTGTGCTTGTCACAGTAGTTACCGGTGATTGCAGCAAATTTGCTGCCTCTCGCAGCAGTTGGGCAGCTCGGATTTGTTGACTCATGTTGCATCTATAAATAGACAATTAAACATATTTTTATAAATTGTAACAGCATTCTAGTTTTATAGGCAGCTTATGATTATATATATAACATTAAGAAATAATCAGCAGTCTGTGAAAAGGCTTTTTTGTTTCTTGTAAAAACATACAAGACAGATTTTGGCATATTTGAATTGTTACTACACATAACAACATTCACATTTTATAGCCCTTCCAAATCAACCTGGTGGTTGATGTTTTAAATTAATAAAACTATACACAATAACCATTAAACATACTCTTAAAACGAGAGTGGTTAATTATTGCTTATCACAATTTTCAAACTTCATGTGATGTAGTTGTAAATTCATTCAAAGAAATTATTATGCCAACAAAAACACTACAGACATATTTTTTATTTAAAACATCAAATATCATCATTTATCGCAAAACATTTCCTTTAAGTGTGCTTAAGTGTGCTTATGTACACATACCTTCCTCCATTTGACCCAGAAAACTGTGTATCATAATACAAAATTTGCTAGCATAATGATCTTAAAAGGAACACTTTTGACGAACTGTGGATTAAAAGTAAATTTTGTAAGTACTTCCAACTTCCGACTTTCATTGCATAAAACATTATTACAAAGTTCATAGCAAGAAACATATCCATACAACACAATGGATAGTACAATTAAAATAAACAAGAGCAATATTAAACAAACTTTGTTACTACAAATATTTTTTTATTATTATTATTAACGAAATTCTAATCTTATTTGCAAAATAAATGAATTTTGAGATACTAGTATAACATATATATTTTTTGTTATGACATTAAGGATTCAAATTTGTTCAAAGATGGCCAGTGACAGTAATATGGTTTGAAAAAATTCACTGTCTGTATCTTGGGCAAACTAGTAGAAAATTATATTCTGACTCAACTGAATTAATATTACAAGACTTACATAAACGTTCATTTTGAGATATATTTGTGTATCTTCCCGTTGCTATGGATAAATCATACTTAACGGTATAAATAACTGTCCACGATTTTGAATAACCAAAATAATGATAATAATAAATGGTCTTCTTTTCAAACTTGAAACTTCTTTTCAATGATAGATAATCTACTCCTTAAGCGTCAACTTTCACACATAATATACTATCCATTGCTCACCATGGCAAGCCTTAAGTATAATTTAACTTTCACACGTAATTAGCTTCCTTTAATCCCCATACTTAAGATAAATACATGTGTTAACTTTCACACCTATACAACAAAACCCTACTATGGGGCCGTTTTAACCGATTTCAATATCATTTGGGGCCGTTTTGACCGAAAGTGGGGCCGTTTTAACCTGGGGCCGTTTTAACTTGGGGCCGTTTTAACTGGCAACCCATACCACTACGATATCGCCCCCATACAATCTCATAACATTTCTGGAATGTTCACACCACATTGAGTATATAGCGCCGGTTTGCAAATGGTGATTGTCACATGTTTACTTTGTCAATATTATTTGCCATTGATAGAATCAATATGATAATTTGGCTCCTTGGTTTAGAAATATTGTTTTAAATCAGTATATGGTATCAGTAAATTTGTTTCGCAAAAGTCCTTTAATTGGTAACATGGACAGTGTGATATTTGAAAACTGGCTCGTTGCAAACCTTGTGTTTATTATAGAGATATATCATATAGAGGGGACATAGCATTTGGACAATTACCTGTGGGGGGTTCACATCCTAATGATGGGCAAGTGATAGGCACTACACAGAGTAACCTAGAAGTGTACAGAATTACTGGGAGTTTCAGAATTTACCAGAAAAGATTGGCTGTAGCGAAACATAACAAACAAATACAAACATGCACAGTTGTCCGAATTCTCTTAAACGTCCGAAATAGTGGCGTGCTTTGATCGTTGATAAACTGGTCGGATTTTCTAAATCCATGAATGTTTATCATTATTTAACGAATGTTTGGAAATGATAATAGTCGTTTCTACTTTTTAAACTGACATAATATACGTACTCTGTGCAATTTTGCTCTATATTGAACAAACGCTTACCCACGCGTCCCTGGATTTCGTGGATTTTTTTCTAGAGAATATTTCAACGGTTACACCGTCAGAAATTACGGACTTGTACGGAAATATTGGTTCCCGGCCAAATGTATAAATTTAAATTTCAAATGTAATTTCGTATTCGTGTTATTGCAGTTCGTATTCGTCTAGGTGCATTCGTATAGATTTTATTTCAGTGTTATGTAACCCACTTTGTATTCTTAAAAGAAAGGACGTTCAAGATCATAAGTTAAAACTAAATTATTCAAATTGAAAAGGAAGAAGTATGCAGCATAATATCTAATCACGTAGTTTAAACAAGAAGTAGAAACAATTGATCCTTACATTCTGCAGTATCAAAATACAAATGTTTAACTGTCAATTAAAAAGTAGCAGTTAAACTTGTTTAAATCAATTTAAATTTATATGATTATAGATAAGAATTTAAAGAATACGAATATGAATTAGATAAATAGAAATTGAAAGATAAACAGCGAATATATACCCAAATTCTGCTCCATATAAGAGTGCTTCTTTAACCAGACTGAACAACTCCAGTTCCGATATAATGCTACCAAATGCATAGATTTCATCGATATCTTTTTTACTTCACATACATCTATAAAATAGGCTTCTAAGCGCAAACTCTGTAAGTTATTTGTATACTGATAATTATTTTTTAGGGAACAACACAGTAGTTATTTGCAAATGTTAGGCTCCCAAATAGACAAAACGCTATGAGATGACGCATAGTTAAGTTTATACTTAAGAGGTGTTTAAACGGTTTGCAACATTATATTTTAAACTCAGTTTCACAACAACAACAATGTCTCCGTACATGAGAGACGGGGTCCTGGGTGGGGTTGGGGCGGGTGGTGGGGGAGCAAAAGAAACAGGCGAATAAGCGAAAACACAAAGGATTTCTATGTTGTACACTGTCAGTAAATGTCGGTCATGTTAGATCAAAGGTTTGTAAGCATTTTTTAAAATAAGATTAAAGGGACTAGACACCAGATGATACAATTGCAAGAAGAAAAGAAAATAGTCGAACACTTACATAACATTGACATCGTTTATACATCGTATTGAATCTAACTTACTGATCTATCACATCGCAAACGAAACTTGCATCTTTCGCAGATTTTGCGCATTTTTAAACTTCGAAAGTTACCGGGGTTGTCTCTTACTTAAAATCAAGTTATTTTGAAAATAGCGTCAGCTTATTTATCTGTACTCCTCACGTGACTTTCAAATACTTAATATTCACACTTCATGGCTTTCCGGAAGAAACGGACAAATGATGAATATTATTAGTCTAAGAACTGAAAGGGACTATATACGACAATGCACCCATTGTGATTTATTAATAGACAATTAAGTTGTGCATCGAATTTGCTTCTGTAGTGCTCATGATGCGAAACGGCATTTGATGTGGAGATATGTTCTCACCAACTCCATTGAATTATGCTAGTTTCATTTCTTTAAGGCCAGTCATACAGAGCAATAAACTGATTGAATGTGCTGTTCATTGCCTCATAAGAAACACATCTGTATATCTTGTGAACCTCATTTGCAGCTTGTTCACATAGTTTTCTGAGAAATTTTATAAACCCAAACATGCTGGCACATCATAACTGATATATCGTTATGACTATTTATATGTATTATTTATCTGTAGAAAGGATGTGATATTCATTAAGCAAATTTATCTAGATATTTCGTTTTCGTATCTAGGAAATGCATGCAATACGGATATTGTCTTAAAGTGTGTGTATATAATATTGGTCTCTAAATTGTGCTTTATATTTACTTATACAGTTAAGTAAATATTGATAAAGCAATATGAAAAAGACACAGGTCTGGTAATACCATTTTCGTGGAATTCCAATTTATGTACTCGAAAATGAATTATATAAGTGTGAATGCTGTTTAAATATTTCTTTAATTGCATACTGTCATGTTGTAAACTTGTATGTTGTACATTTATAAACTGTAGTTTTGCTCTTCATAGCATTATGGAGGAAATAAAAGTATATATAAAAGTATATATAGGAAAACTGCTGCGAAACAACGTAGACACAGATTTGTCATCAACATCAGTGATGCAATTGATCAAAGGAAACCCTTGAAAGAGCCTTTAACTCTGCTGGAAATGACAGCGAGTTGTGATGCGCGTATTGACAGTTTTGTGTGTGTAGCCATCACATGACTTGCAAGCTGTCGGAAAAAAAATCATTCCGCGCTTTTTTAAACTGAGAAACCATTTTGCGCTTTTTAACGGGGAAACTCAGCTGAGACAGCGACATGACAATGGCGGTTATTCTTTAAATCATGTAAAAAATGCATTATCGGTTTCATGCTAGCTCGCAGCTTGTCTGGAGGAAATACTGTATATGCCCATTGTGGGACCATCTGGTGTCTGGTCCCTTTAAAGCAGTTATGAAACGTTTTGGGTTAGGAAAAAGGTCAATGAGATAATGAAATTGTACCTGCTGTCGTTCCATAAGTTCAAGTTTTATCAGTTGTGTGTGTTTATTGGTTTGCTTCACATTTAAAAATGCATTATCGGTTTTGTTCTTCATAACGAATGAATATTTAAATATATGTAGGATAAAAATTCATGGAGTGCTAGACAATGTTCCATTTCGTAATCCATACATAAATATTTGCATAGCTAATCTTTTCAGCGATAGAAGTCACACTGACAAATAAATTGATACATTTGTTTGATAAGCTCAAAAGACATTAAATGTCCTCTGTTACTGTCATTACTCATGTAGGAAAAGGTATGAACTTTTTGGACAAACTTCACTTGCGGATCCAGGGATGGGGGCACCCGGCGCCCCCCCCCCCCCCCAAAAAAAAAATAAATAAAAAAAATAAAACAAAAATAAAAAATAAAAAATAAATAAAAAATAAAAGTAAAATAAAATCGTTTACTTTATATGTTAATATCGGAGAAAATAATAATAAAATACGCTCGAAATGCACTATTTTGGACCAGAAATTGTTAAAAATTTCTGAGAGAGGGCCGAAAGTCAAAAGGTCCAAATCTAATCCCCTCTTACGTCAATTTTGGAACCACCCCTGAACTTTTAAAGCATATAGGCCGCGATGTAAGCGTACATTTGGTGCATTTAAGGTTAACAGCTAGTACTTTTCGTCGATGTAAAATTCGTAAAAAATATCGATTAAGGTAATGTGCTATTCAGAGATCCAGCTGAAACTTTGATGTTCATGTTCAACAGTTTTAAAGACAGACTTTTTACATAATGGTTTGGGGTGATAAACTCCAAAAAAGGTTTTCAATTCATTTTACATTCATGCCATGCACATATCGAACAAAATAACTATTGAGAAACATAATTATTTTGCTCTTAGAACAGAACAGTAAACACAAATTTATTTCAGCAGAAACAAGGTTGTTATAGCCAGTGACCATTTAAGTTATTTATCATTTGAATGACGGTTTGCACTGAAATTCTTGCCAGAAGACATAAATAAATATACATGTATAAGCAGTACTATTCAGAAATAAATTATTTTGAGAGATACTAACTAGTATTATCTAATGATTCAGGGCCGGCCATATATCGAATTATTATTAACAAGACGTATTTGATTTGCTTAGTACTAACAAATAAACAATTCAATACACAAAGTGATAATATTCTTTCTCCCACGAGGAAGCCGGTAACGAGGCTTGACGAAGACATGGAATATATTCTCTTGCATATCTTAAAACTGTTTCTTTAAAATTTCACATAGAAAACGCATGTTGGTGTCAAGCAGTTCCGCTTTTGGCGATTATTGTTCGTATTTTCTCTTAAAAGGTGAATAGTATAAATATAAACGTAATCGCGATTCATTGAAATGGTAAACAGCTATCGCACGTGCCCTCAGGTCGATTGTTCTCAATCGGAAATACATTATACATACAGTCGAACCCCGTTGGCTCGGCGGGAATGTTTACAGTCAGTAAATAGAAATCGGTCCCTTACATCCACATCGAGCCAACGATAAATTCGAGCCAAGCGAGTTCGAGCCAACGGGTTCGACTGTACTTATATTTTTCCAAAACCTTTATTTAAATACTGTTTACATGAACATTAAAGTTTCTATAAAAATACAGCTAGAATTCTTATTGGCACTTTTTCTTAAATGGCATAAATATCGCCTGTTTTTCAAAGAAACGACTGGAAGCATTGTCGTAGGCTTGGTGTTTTTGTCGGCGTCGTTGTTATAACGGTACCCATTTAACCTTTGTCATAGCTCAAAAGCCTTTCCAGATATTCAAATGGAATTTGTTACATATGTTGCCAAAGGCAATTAGCACATCTATGTTTAATAGGTCAGCAACGCTGTCTTTTATAGTTAATGATATTACTCCGAAAAATAACAAAACAGACGGGCGTTGGTGTTCGCACAACGGCGCTCTTGTTTCGTTTAAGAAACATTAAACAGTATTTTATTCATCTATATTGGTGCGTTTTGCACTTAACTAGTGCGTTTTGTTTTGGCGAACTTCACCAGTTCCACTTTTTACCCCCGTGCGAAAGGGACATTTAGTTAAACCGAAGTACACCATATGCTTCGCTCTTTTAGATAAGTGTTTGTTTCAAGAGTTGATAATAGTTTTAAAATTATACATGCAGTCACTCCTTTTTAGGATGACAATGACGATCTTCAAGTCGTTTTGTAATGAAAAATTATACTTAAATGTTGATTATGCTATTATATACTAGGTACGACAGAGATGTTAACAATTCAGGGCAAAAGTTCCTTAAAAGAACAAATTAATACATCCTATACTTAATTATTACCTTTTGTATTTCATCTTATACGGATACTCGAATGGACACCTGGCTGCATTAAAATTTCCTAAGTTGAAAGGGAATGTTGATCACTTTTTGAAACATCTTGAATGTTGCGAATGTCGTCAATGTCTTGAATGTTGCTAATGTCGTCAATATCTTGAATGTTGCAAATGTCGACAATGTCTTGAACGTCGTCAATGTCTCGAATGTTGCGAATGTCGTCAGTATCTTGAATGTTGCGAATATCTAGAATGTTGCGAATGTTACGAATGTCGTCAATATCTTAAATGTTGCGAATGTCTTGAATGTCGACAATATCTTGAATGTCGTCAATAACTTGAATGTTGCGAATGTCGTCAATATCTTGAATGTTGTTGCGAATCTTGTAAATATCTTGAATGTTGCGCATGTTTTTGTGAATGTCGTCAATATCTTTAATGTTGCGAATGTTGTTGTGAAAGTCGACAATATCTTGAATGTTGTGAATGTCGTCAATATCTTAAACGTTGCGAATGTCGTCTTGTCTTTAATGTAACAAATGTCATCAATATCTTGAATGGGAATGTCGTCAATATCTTGAATGTCGTAAATATCTTGAATGTTAATGCGAATGTCGCCAATATCTTGAATGTTGCGAATGTCTTCAATATCTTGAATGTTGCGAATGTCGTCAACATCTTGAATGTTGTTGCGAATGTCGTCAATATCTTTAATGTTGCGAATGTTGTCAATATCTTGAATGTTGCGAATGTCGTCAATATCTTGAATGTTGTTGCGAATGTCGTCATTATCTTGAATGTTGCGAATCTCGTCAATATCTTGAATGTTGCGAATGTCGTCAATATCTTGAATGTTGCGAATGTCTTCAGTATCTTGAATGTTGCGAATGTCGTCAATATCTTGAATGTTGTTGCGAATGTCGTCAATATATTAAATGTTGCGAATGTCGTCAATATCTTGAATGTTGCTAATGTCATAAATATCTTGAATGTTACGAATGTCGACAATGTCTTGAATATTGCGAATCTCGCGAAGGTGCTCTGAGCATACAAACTCGAATGTCGCAAATGTCGTTTATACCTATATTTGGATGTTGAATGCCGAAAGTCGTATGTTCATCCAGTTTCACACAGCAAGGAAATTAACCAAGTTTTTTTTTTAAAAAGCCTAGCTTTGACATAACATAAGTTGCGCACCGGGCGATGCAAACCTATGCATATTATATATAGCGACGGAAGCGTTTTAATCTAAATTCTATTTTTATAACCAAATCACTGTCTGTACCACCCACGTCAAGCCAATGTTGTGGTAAATAAAAAAATAGATCTAGATTTTTTTTTTGTATTTTCAATGTTTAGATGGTACCATCTCCCAGGACCTGTTTGTATACACATAATAACATCCAGGTCACATGACCAATGTCAACTTTAGGTAAAAAGGAAAGAAAATGAAACTTGTTTAAACCGTTTAACCCGAGTTAGAGACGATAATTTATCTCTTTAATAGTTTCATACAAATACAAAGTACAGTTTAAAACAATAAATTGCAAACAAAATTCTTCCCCCCAGCGGATGTTCCTATTCATACTTGCAGATAAACCCATTGGCGAGTGACCCAAATCGCGCCATATCTAAGTACAAGCGCTATCTGAGCCCATGGCTCGCTTTGGGGCATCTATAAAAAGCGCATTCCTACGAAACTCGGGCATTTATCCTCCGACAATGCTCAGGAATTTTCTTGTAGCCCTCGTGGGCCTAACGGCAGCCCGAGGGGTCCAGGCAGCGGCCACGACCCCGGCACCAAGTAAGTACCACCCCTGGGGTTCTTATTGTATTTTTGCGATTGTTTATTAATATTTTGCGTTCATAACTAGATGCTTATAAATGTTTGTCTAACTTAATTGTACCCGTGTCTGTTATAAAAAAAATAAGGCAAATAGTAATATCGAGGAGAAACAAGCAAACCACAATACTCTTATTTTTTGCAATAGTTCAATTTTATACGCGCTATCAGAAGAATACTACAATGTCTAATGAGGTTATTGTTGCATAATTGTACTTGTATATATTTTGTTTGTGGTTAAAGTGATTGTTTACTTTCACGCGCATGTGGTCACATAAGGCAAGCAATATCATCGGGTGATAGTAAACAATAAGACGATATTCATTATTTATTTATTTATACGCTCTTAAATTGAAGAAATCTTAGTGTTTCTATAAAAGTTATTATCAATGAAAAATGCAACACTATCATTGTTATTCAAATGTAATTGCTATATTCTCCTTTCTATCAATATGTATATGGACATGTCGGTCTCCTAGAACTATACACATGGAGGCAATTAAATGGGAAAAAATACGTTTTATTTGAAAGATTCTGTTTATTTCTTACAGTCTTTATCTGCTTTTATGAATCAGTTGTTATATAACTTGGGTGTTTCCATTTGTGTGTGGGGCATTTTTTCAAGTTTTCTGTTCATTAATTTAACGTTCATCGATTCTGACGAATGCACCAAAAAATAGTTTCATAGAGTGAAAGGTAATGTACCGTTACAGAATGACAGAAGGATGCAATCTTAACAAATGTAGAGCAAGCGTCACTGCGATTGTAAAACGGTCCGTTAACTCTTCCCAATATCTTATTTGTACCACATGTAACCATAACAGAAGAAACACACGAGTGCCACAACAACATCCTAAAGAAAACGATTACTAGATTTTTTAGAATCTAACGAAACTATTACTTATTTAAAGATGCACTCTTACTCCCAAATATGATTCACCAAAATTAATACAATTGTTTTAATTTACCAAAAAGGCTGTACAAATGTCGAAAACAATGGCTCTTATGAAAAATACCGAGTTTAATTTGAAAGAAAGGTGCAGAAAACACGATATTTCTATCTTCTGAAACGATAGTAGATCACAGTATATCTTTTAGCATTCACCAATCATTTAATATTTCTGGGTTTTTAGCTATTAATTACACGGTTATAATCTTGTTATCAGTAAATAATATTTTCCATAAATGCATAATTTTGTAAGTAGTTAAAGTTTTATCACTCAAAACTTATCTTTGTTATACATGTGTATGTCTTGATTTTGAATAAGATTGTCACTTTAACAATTCTGTTTCACAGACTGCGGATCGAACCCGGCCGATATTGTGTTCCTCCTCGACTCTTCCGGTTCCGTCGGGAGCACGAACTTCCAGAAACAGCTCGATTTTGTCTCACGCTTCGCGCAGACTTTCGACATCGGACCGCGCAATGTCGAAATCGGCATCGTCACGTTCGCGGCCACCCCGCACAACGAGTTCAATCTCAACACATACTCAACCAAACATGATCTGGTTGCAGCCATCCACAAAGTTGGGTAAGAAGCGTGAGTTCTTTCTTTGTAACCCGACCTGCTAATACTCCAAAACTGTTACGTCTATGAGCTTTAACGAATGAAAGGCCGTATTTGGTCGAAACAAGCTCTTGAGTCACAAAAACAACACAAATTGTTTCATTTTCTTTGAATTCAAGACTAGTGTCTTATTATTTATTTGGGGGCATTGCTTGCACTGATGCAGTTACATAGACTTTTATTTTTTTTCTCCCACCGCTCATAAGTAGATCCAAATATATGGCCATGCTGGAAATCCTTTTCTCCCACCCCTGATAAGTAGATAAATGAATGGCCATGCTGGAAATCCTTTTCTTACCCATTAGCAAAAATAAAAAAGTAGCCGTATGCAAAAATTGAATTAAAGACATTTTTGCTATATTTTATTTTAATGAGGTGGGAGAAAAAGCATCTACCATGGCCGTTCGGGTAAGATAAGTTCATCCCAACCCTCACGCAAGGTGTTTTGCGGAAATTCGGTAAACCTGGATTGCGCAAAACACCCTACACTCGGGTTGGGTTACACCTAACAGCTCGGCCATGGAAGATACGTATAATATCGTACAATTTTAAAGGCCTCACCATTGGCTGCATTAGTATCAGATTGAACATGTATAGTTGTTGTTTTTTAAGGGGTGCAATGATTTAGGGGCCGCATTTCAGTATATTTCAAGCAAAACTCTGCATTTCATTTTTTGAATTACGAAAATTGTCAATTGTCAAAGGTCGCATAAACTATCAAACGATACTTAAAAATGCAAAAGATTACCAACAAATTATCTTTCGAACGCACCTTATCATAAAATTAAGATGCATAAGCCTTTTATTTATGTTTTTATCAACATATGTGACACGTATCACATGGGCGGTACTCGCAGTGACCTTGTCCTCAAGTGAATGCAATTATAAACATATTATTTACAGCATCCGGATTAAGTTTGCAAATCCGGAATTTTTGCAAACTTATTTTTTTTATTTTTCACCCAATGTTTTTAATTTTTGTATTTTTAAAATGTGTTAGGTAATACTAATAAGAGATATTTTTTGTTTCCTGAAATTTAATTTAGAAATATGTTTTTTTGGCATTTAAAGTCAACTTTTCCAATGGGACTCCCATTGGAAAATGGCCTTCCCATTGGAAAATGGCTTTTTCAAGCTTTTCCAATTGGAAAACTGGCTCTATTAAAATTGTGGGAGAATTTGGAACATAATTTTTAAAATTGAAATTGACTGTTTAATTAAGAATATTTTACACTCACTACATGAAAAATAATATATTCATTAAAAATGAAGAACCGATAGATTCATTTAAGGCATTTGTTTGCGAATCCTTCCCATGAGTGAATCTTTCCAATTGGAGGATTCCCACATTCAAAGTGGGAAAGTATGAACATTGGAAAATTCCAATTGGAATATTTGGTTAATAGGAAAATTCCAATTGGAGAATAAAGTTCAGTTTTAAAATGGGAAATTTCCAATTGGAAGGACAGGTAAGATTTTGTAATGGGAACATGTAGGAAATGGGAATAAAGAAAAATATTGCCATATTTAAAGCAAAAATTAGCAAAATGACACTTCTTACAATGTCCTTACCTGTCAACTGTCGACTTATCCATATTCCTCATCGCTGTTATACTATACAATGGTTAGCATGACGTCTAACCATCGTATTGCTTCATTAACCCTGTATCAGATACTAGTACAATTTTTTATCCGATTGAAAAAAGACAAACAAAACAAATCCATCTTTCATCAATGTCACAAAAACGCTGTCGTTAAGCTTGATTACAAACATCTTGCCATTTAACCGATTATTTTCAAGGTTAAAGGCAACTAAAATTTGGTCAAGAATTAGCATTAATGAAGTTCTTTGAAGTCGAAGATATAAACTTTTTTACACTTCTATCTTTGTTAAAGACCACATGATTATGTTCATATATTTACACAAATTATAAAGGAGTCGGAGAGGTGATGGAGATCTATTGTATGAAAAGGCTTAATTTATGGTATTTATGGGTAAAAATAGTGAAGGAACGACTTGCCATACTGTCATTATTTCATGTACATTGTGCTATATGAAATTATTCTCGTTCACCAGAGTGATGGTGCCATGCGTTACACATTTGATTTATCACTATCAAACCTCTTGTAAATGAGAATGTGTGAACATGGTGTTGATAAATCAATGAATGGTTTAGAAAATAAACATTTTGAATTTTGAAAAAAGCCTGAACTTGAAGAATACTGCCATGACTAATGAGATGCAATGTGCCAGGCCGCAAAAGTTTTATCAGTGAACATATTAACAGACAATTAAGATATTACATTCAAACAGGGAAAAAGTAATATGAAAACCTATCGCTGTCGCTAAAGTAATGCACCAGTCAATGGTAAGCATCCCCCCACCCCAGGTCCGGGGGGACAGTCGGTGGTTTTGTGTTCGCGCCAAAATAGCGGGGAATTGGCCTTGGACCGACTGTGTAGCTCAAGGAATTTGGTCGAAGCGCTAGCGGTTTAAGCGCCCGGCGTGCGCCACCTCTAAAATAATCGAAGTTTACTGTTTTCATCAATATCGGAGAAACAAAGGTAATAAAATAAGCTCATAATGCACCATTTCCGACTACATACATGAGGGAGTAACCCCAAATTCCTGTAAAACAGTTTATGCCATATACTTTCGGTTCTGAGGGAGGAGCACATGTCAAAAGTTGCGCCCCTAAGTTACTACCCCTCTAACATCAATTCCTGGATCCGCACCTGCGATGTGCCATGTTTCCGCAACCTGGGAGATTTAATAAAAACGCTTCTGTTTCTGGGGCTGTGATTACGAAGTTCGTAATCACTGCTTCTGCTGTAATAAACCAAGTTGATACTTGACTTCTACTACTAAAAGTTACCTAGATTCACGTGCATTATTTAGCACGTTATTGCTATGTGTTTCACAAGATTTATACCCTGTGTACTGCTAATATTGAGCATTCTCAAACATTTATTGTTGAATAAGATTTTAGCTGATAGCTATTTTCTATTTGTCTGAAGATGATGAAAAACATAATCTTATATATTCAACCTCAAGTCAGTTTCCTAGTCTGAATTTTGAGAGGATACAAAAAGTATTCCTGGTGGGTACAACCTTTAAGGTAAAAGACAGACACAAATACATGCATGCCATACTTTTGAGAGGCTTTGCAGTGGATTTTAGTCTGAATTCCAGGGAATATTGGTCTAAAGTCCAGCGGATTTTGGTTTTAACAATATCAACATTCATTATTTAAGGCTAAATACAGAAATTTGAATGCATATTTACTTATATTTATTTAATGATATAGAATACATACAATAAAAGAATAAATAATATATTATGAAATTATAATCAATTGTCAATGCATATGATAAATAAATAATACATAAAACAAGAGGGCCATGATGGCCCTAAATCGCTCACCTGAGTAAAAGAGTTTAACCTTTGTTATTAATATAGCTTGTTTCTCAAAGAATATTGAACAAGAGCTGTCAAAGTATATGACAAATGCCCCCCAATGTGACATTGATCTATGAACAAGTACATAACAAGAGCACCGCGAAACGGAGCATTATACGCCCGAAGAGGATTCGGCTTGAGGTCCTTTTAATGTAGTGATGATTTGTATAAAGTTATTTGAAAATCGCTTTATTAGTTACCAAGTTATGGCCCGGACACGGAATTGCTAGCGGACGAGTAACAAAGATGTGGCCCGGACACAGAATTGCTAATGCCCCCCCCATGGTGATTCTAGTCTTTGAGGTATGGACCTGGAAATTGCGCGCAACACATCCTTTTAATGTAGTGATGATTTGTATAAAGTTATTTGAAAATCGCTTTATTAGTTACCAAGTTATGGCCCGGACACGGAATTGCTAACGGACGAGTTACAAAGATGTGGCCCGGACACAGAATTGCTAACGCCCCCCCCCCCCCCTGGTGATTCTAGTCTTTGAGTTATGGCCTGGACATGGAATTGCTAACGTCCCCCCATGGTGATTCAAGACTTTGAGGTATGGACCTGGAAATTGCATGTGACACATCCTTTTAATGTAGTGATGATTTGTATAAAGTTATTTGAAAATCACTTTATTAGTAACAAAGATGTGGCCCAGACACAGAATTGCTAACGCCCCCCCATGGTGATTCTAGTCTTTGAGGTATGGACCTGGAAATTGCGCGCGACACATCCTTTTAATGTAGTGATGATTTGCATTAAGTTATTTGAAAATCGCTTTATTAGTTACCAAGTTATGGCCCGGACACGGAATTGCTAACGGACGAGTAACAAAGATGTGGCCCGGAAACAGAATTGCTAACGCCCCCCCATGGTGATTCTAGTCTTTGAGGTATGGACCTGGAAATTGCGCGTGACACATCCTTTTGGACACGGAATTGCTAACAGACGAGTAACAAAGATGTGGCCAGGACACAGAATTGCTAACGCCCCCCATTGGTGATTCTAGTCTTTGATTTATGGCCTGGACATGGAATTGCTAACGTCCCCCCCATTGCTAACGGATGAGTAACAAAGATGTGGCCAGGACACAGAATTGCTAACGCCCCCCATTGGTGATTCTAGTCTTTTGAGTTATGGCCTGGACATGGAATTGCTAACGTCCCCCCATGGTGATTCTAGACTTTGAGGTATGGACCTGGAAATTGCATGTGACACATCCTTTTAATGTAGTGATGATTTGTATAAAGTTATTTGAAAATCACTTTATTAGTAACAAAGATGTGGCCCAGACACAGAATTGCTAACGCCCCCCATGGTGATTCTAGTGTTTGAGGTATGGACCTGGAAATTGCGCGCGACACATCCTTTTAATGTAATGATGCTTTGTATAAAGTTATTTGAAAATGACTTTATTAGTGACCAAGTTGTGGCCCCGATACGGATTTGCTAACGCACCCCCATGGTGATTCTAGTCTTTGAGGTATGGACCTGAAAATTGCGCGCGACACATCCTTTTAATGTAGTGATGATTTGTATAAAGTTATTTGAAAATCGCTTTATTAGTTACCAAGTTATGGCCCGGAAACAGAATTGCTAATGCCCCCCATGGTGATTCTAGTCTTTGAGGTATGGACCTGGAAATTGCGCGCGACACATCCTTTTAATGTAATGATGCTTTGTATAAAGTTATTTGAAAATGACTTTATTAGTGACAAAGTTGTAACGCCCCCCCCCATGGTGATTCTAGTCTTTGAGGTATGGACCTGGAAATTGCGTGCGACACATCCTTTTAATGTAATGATGCTTTGTATAAAGTTATTTGAAAATGACTTTATTAGTGACAAAGTTGTGGCCCGGACACGGAATTGCTAACGCACCCCCATGGTGATTCTAGTCTTTAAGGTATGGACCTGGAAATTGCGCGCGACACATCCTTTTAATGTAGTGATGATTTGTATAAAGTTATTTGAAAATCGCTTTATTAGTTACCAAGTTATGGCCCGGACACGGAATTGCTAACGGACGGACAGACGGACAGACAGACGGACAGACGATGGAGGCCATAACATAATACGACCCTTCGGGCGTATAAAAAGTTTATCTTGCCTTTATGTGTCAAATACATATTGCAAGTTATATTAAATTGCCTCTGAGCAAAAAAAAACAATCATACTAAATGACAGCCAACACTCTTTATGTCCTCATATTCAACATTCCATTGTGAATAAACACTTAGTGTATCTTTCACCTTACAGGTAGGGACATGGGTTTTGCACACGACACGTTGTCTTGGTATGTTGAAAACATATGGCATTTTCATTTTAAAATCTGTCCATATAAGAGAAAGTCACAGCGCGGACACGACAGCCTATAATTTCCTTCAGGTTGCCATGGCAACCAGAGTTCTGCAAGGAATTAATTTTTTTTAACAAAAAGCACCAACCAAGGATCATTCCTATGAAGTTTCATCAAAATTGTCCAAGCGGTTTAGGAGAAGATGATTGTAACCAATTGTTGACACTTTTCCTTTAGGTTGCCATGTCAACCAGAGTTCTAAATGGAATTAATTTCTTTGAACAATTTTGAAAAAGCACCAACCAAGGATCATTCCTATGAATTTTCATCAAAATTGTCACAGCGGTTTAGGAGAAGAAGATGATTATAACCAATTGTTGACATTTTCCTTTAGGTTGCCATGGCAACCGGGCCAAACAAAATTATGTGAACAAATTTAAGAGAGGTCCATGCAAGGACACTTCAAACCAAATTTGCTGAAGATCTATCAAGGGGTTCATGCGAAGAAAATGTTAAGTTTTTTTACTAATTTTAGCTCTGGTGGCCCTTAAAAGGGGCCAAACAAAATTATTTGTAAAGACCTGACAGAGGCCCATGCTAGGATGCTTCAGACTTGAAGATCCATCAAGCAGTTAATAAGATCAAGTTGTTTAAAGGTTTTTCTATTTTTTGCTCTGGTGACCCCTAAAAGGGGCCAAACAAAACCATTTGAACAAAGTTGGGAAAGGACCATGTAAGGATACTACATATCAAGTATGGAGTCATTCTGACCTTTACTTTCAGAGGAAAAGATGTTCAGTGACAAGACAATGTAAAAACAAATGACCCCTGAGCAAGGCCAATTTGACCCCGGGACAATAATTTGAATAACTTTGGCTTTGGTGTAGGTCCACTAGGTAACACTATATACCAAATATGAAAGCTCTAGGTCTTATATTTTGGAGAAGAGGATTTTTAAAGTTTTATTATATAAGACTATATAAAAACAAATAACTTTCAGGGCGGGGCCAATTTTGACCCTGTGGCAATAATTTGAACAACTGTGATCGAGGTCCACAAGATGATGTTGTATACCAAATATCTAATCTCCTGGCCTTACGGTTCTGGAGAAGAATATTTTTAAAGATTTACTATATAACACTACGTTAAAACAAGGACCCCCTAGGCGGGGTCAATTTTGACCCTGTGGCAATAATTTGAACAAATCTGGTAGAGGTCCACTAGATGATGCTGTATACCAAATATCTAAGCCCTGGGCCTTACAGTTTCGGAGAAGATTTTTAAAGACTTACTATATAACACTATGTAATGAAACTAGTGACCCCTGGGGCGGGGCCATTTTTGACCCCAGGAGAATAATTTGAACAAATTTTGTAGAGGACCACTACATGATGACACATACCAATTTTCAAGGTTCTAGGCCTTGTGGTTTTTGAGAAGAAGATTTTTAAAGTTTTCCCTATATAAGTCTATGTAAAACAAGTGACCCCCGGGGCAGGGCCATTTTTGACCCCAGGGGGATATTTTTAACAATTTTGGTAGAGGACCACTAGATGATGCTATATACCAAATATTAAGGCTCTAGGCCTTGTGGTTTTGAAAAATAAGATTTTTAAAGTTTTTCCTTTCCGTTGCCATGGCAACCAGAGTTCTGCATGGAATTCAATTCTTTGAACAATTTTCAAAGGGGACCACCCAAGGAACATTCCTGTAAAGTTTGGAAGAAATTGGCTAAGCGGTTTATGAGGAGATGTCGTTTAAAGTGTAAGTTTACGGACGGACGGACGACAGACGGACGCCGGACAAATTGTGATCATTTTGCTAAAAACATTTACTTATTAATTATTATAGCACTGCGCATAGTAATAAACTTTTCATTTTTTCATTCCCCCCCCCCCCCCCCCGGGAATATATGGCATACACAAACCAAACTTATACTCTCAATTGTTTCAAATGAACATTATTATTTATTAACTATTTTGATTCAATTAGCATTCACATTTAGTCAAGTCACCATGATTTGCATTTGAATTTTTGCTATTTGTAACATTAGACATACCTTATATACTTCATTTGTACCAAAATTAAACAAATAACGATCTGTATTATAAGATAGCACAATTTGAAAAAAAAAAAAATACTTTTATTACTTAATTAATTGCTTAAACAATAAACATACATTTTTCCATCCTTTTTTATGAAATTCAAAAGCCATTGCATTACTCTTCAAATTGACAAACAAGAAATAAAAATAGTTTATGTATGTAATCATCTATTTTATTTAATTTAAACAATCATTTGATATCATTATAATTTAGTTCTTACAAATCATGTAAGTAATTTCACTTTCAATAAATTGAGAGTTAATAAACAGTCACATGACAAATTCCTTTTATTGGATCTTCAATGTCAGATGGAAAGATATTATTAAGGACCCAAGTGATGTTTGTTCCTGCATCTGAACTGCCTAAATGCAGCCAATTAGAAATTTTGCATTGAATGTTACATATTTGGGTTAATTAAGGGCTATAATCTCTGTCCCGACAATTTTGAAGATAGAACTTAAGAACAGTTATTGACTGGCTAAAAGAAAAATATAAATTGAGGAATATAGGCAATGTAATCTTTACAGATATACAAAAATGATTCGCAAATACATATTTAGACTTATCCACATTTTACTTAATATCAAAAGGTTCTTACAAATTATTTATAATATTATTCTTCATATACATACACATTATTTAGTAAACAGTACTGTTTCAACAATTCAAACAAATACATAGTTACAAATCAAATGTTGCTGTATTATGGCAAACACTTGGTGTTCCATCAGTACTTTAACTGAACTGGAACCTCAGATCAACCCATAAAGAAATGGAGTCTAGTAACTTCCCACTCGCCTGCCTCTTGGAACAACTGGGCCATGATTTTACCAGTTACCAGTAAGTGTTCTTTTAGACCATCATGTTGGTCAAAAATGTAATCAGACAAATCAAGACTGTCCGTAACTGGAAATCGGACCTGTTTCAATACATAGGCCACACTTTTTTTATCCAACTCCTTCCAAATGATGGGTAGTGACATGGACATTCCTCAATCTAACTTCTGCAGTGACTTCATTCATTCCTTTAGTCAAATACGGACAGTGTGAGCTGTTGAGATAGACAGCTCCTGTGACATCACATTTTATTGTGAAGAATGTCCAGCATAGATGGCTTGTCATATAATGTAGCTAATATGTCCGCCCAGTCAGCTCAATCGGTAGAGCGTTGGACTCTGAATTGGACAACCCGGGTTCGATTCCCGGGCGGACCAGGTCACCTCTGTTGTGATTGGTTATGAAATCCTTTCTACGACCATTCGCACTGTACCACTGCACCTGGCATGTACAGAAGTTGTCAGTTCCTTGCAGAGGTGAAGGCACCTAGTACTGGTTCTGCCCAGGATAGGTGTGCGGTGGTTGAACTGTCACTCTGGGACCCTTCAATGTGCTCACGCCGGGACCCGGATTATAAACTACTAACACCACCACCTGGCAGCCTGCTCTGAAGCTTGTCCATAGCCCCATATGTGTGGCCAGTCATCCATTATCCCCATTTTAATGATAATCTGAAAATAATCCCAAGCACATTTATATGCATATTTATTATATCATATCCGTTTCTATACACTTATCTTCTCTAGGATGTTCAAACAGGCTTGATGTGACAATACAAAATGTGAAGACAAATAAACAGTGAGATACAACAAGTATATTGAATTTTCTGTCTGATTTAAAATGATTTGTAATATAAACAGGACAGGTGAAACTTCCTATTCGACAAATATCTTTTTTTTTATTGTCATTTCCAAGCATTTTTTATGTTTAGATTATTTAATATTTCACAACTTAAATACTATCAGGAAGTCTTAAGATTAACCATCTATATATATATAATAAATCATATATATATATTTAATATATAAAAACAAGTCATTATACAATTGATATACACAAATTAAAAAGGTATTTATACTTCTGAAACACTGTTGCACAAGCCACTGGGCACAAAGAGGTTGATGAAGGTTTTCCTGATGCCCTTTGAGGTTTCCCCACAATAATGAGAAAGATGACCTCTGAGAGAGATGGTGGTTATTTCCTGAAACATTAAATTTATACATGTTGTATATAATTTAAAAAAGGACAATTGACAATATACAGAATGCTGTACATAAAATTCATAAGTCCTATAAATAAATGCTTTTGAAAAATTCCAGAACGTATAAACAGCAAAACCCAAAACCTCTTGATTTTGTTCTCAATTGGCCAACAGAGGAAGTATTTTTTTTTTCAAGAATCCATGAAAACCAGTGATATAAAACTGCTGACAAAAAATTAGATCATGCATTTTTCTTTAACTGTTAGTAATAGTTTAACCCACAAAACATTGGCTTTCAAACGAAAATATGCAAATTTGCGATATGATCTATGTCAGCAGTCATTTATCATTGGTTTGCAGATACTATTAAACCCAAAAATTTGCTCTTTCCAAGACAAAAAAAATAAAAAAAGTTGTAAAAACGGTAAATTTGTGAGAGTGCATGCAGCTTTAATAATAATTAATATATTCTTGTAATGAAGCTGTTATGTGCTAAAAATAGAACCCAATGAAAAATAAGCATATCCTAATAAGCCTAGCTTTATATGAAGTATTTACTGAATCAAATAGACATATATAGGCAAATGACTGAAAAGCTACCATAATTTAAAGCTGCACTATCACAGATTAAACATTTCGACAACTTTTTAATTTTTGTCTTGGAACAAGCCAATTTTTGCTACAATCCTTGGAAACCAGTTAATAAGACTGCTGACAAAAAATTAGATCGCGGATCTTTATATTTAAGTTCATAAATTGATGTTTTATGCATTTTTCTTAAACCGTTAGTAAGGGTTTAAGCTCTAAAACATTTTCGAAAATATGAAAATCTAAGATCTGTTTTTTTATCAACAATCTTACATCAATGGGTTGCAGATATTTACGCAAAAATTTGCTCTTTCCAAGACAAAAATAAAAAAGTTGTAAAAATGGTAAATCTGTGAGAATGCAGCGTTAAGAGTATTTTTTAAACTTATAATGAAAGTCATTTGCATTTATTTTATATAAGCACGAAAACTAATGTGTTATTTATTCTGAACTCCTTTATAAAAATGTAGGACAAAACATCCCATGTCATTTTTGACTAAGGGGACAAAACACGTCCAACCCATTTAGACAGGGTTGACAAAACAACCCAGATCATTTTGACATGGTGGACAAAATAACCAGAAAATATTGGCAGTTCAAAAAGTTAAGACCCCCCCCCCCCTCCCATCCTACCTAACACTTGAAAGATTAAAACTAATTGGCCATTATCAAGATGTGTTTTATTACCCCCAATAAACACACTTTTTCACTTAATTTATTAGGTTTAGAAATGTTACTATGGAGATCTTTATCACAGCATAAGGAAGACACAGTGACTTTAATCATAAGGATTTGCTACAAAGCTACAGTACAATATTAAGTTCAGCATTATGATAATCCTTACTTCAAAACACTCTTCTTAAAAAGGTGTTCAAGGCCAAAATCTAATATTCATATTCATTACAGGCTGCTTTGCATGACAATTATTAATTTCAGATATTTGCTTTAAGCAATTTATTTTTAATTATAAAAACACTTTCTCATAGTTTTCAGTTTTCATCTTCTTTTTGATATTGACATGTTAATATTAAAGGGGCCTCATGTGTTTTTAATATTTACGTAAGTCTTATATTAAAGCTGCAACCTCACAGATTGAACGTTTTGACAACTTTTTTAAAAATTATGTCTTCGAACAAGCGAATTTTTGCGTAAATATCTGCAAACCAGCGATAAAAGACGGTAAACGGACATTTGCCCCCCCGGACATTTGCCCCCCCGGATGTTTGCCCCCCTTTTGGACCATGGCGGACATTTGCCCCCCCGCCGTTTTCGAGGGGGCGGACATTTGCCCCCCCTCAATGTTCGAGGGGGCGGACATTTGCCCCCCCTCCATTTGAATGTGCTATTTTGATCTTGATTAGTGAATTACTTATCATACCATTCAGAGAACAGAAACGTATTTTTTGCTGTATATACTTGTATATATGAGTGCTATAAATGTGCTATATGACTTCTGATTTGAAATAAAAATATTATAAAAGGATTTACATTGTTGTCTTACCTAAGCCTACATCGTCACATGTGTGACCTGAACGGTGTAATCTGTATTTATATGTAATTAGTGACAAACATACAAACTGGTGTAAATCGGTTGGCAGTTTGCACGTAAATTGAACAAATAGTTAAAGAAAAAAATGTTCATTTTTTTTATATATTAATATATTTTTAATATCTTGGTATAAACTTATAAAACCGGGGGGGGGCAAATGTCCGCCCCCTCAAAAACGGCGGGGGGGCAAATGTCCGCCCCCTCGAAAACGGCGGGGGGGCAAATGTCCGCGATGGTCCAAAAGGGGGGCAAACATCCGGGGGGGCAAACATCCGGGGGGGCAAATGTCCTAGAATCATAAAAGACTGCTGACAAAATATCAGATTGCAGCTTTTCATACTTCCATCCAAAATTGATGTTTTATGCACTTTTCTTAAACTGTTAGTAGCAGTTTAAGCTGTAAAACATTAAATTTGGAATGGAATGAAAATATCAAAATCTGAAATCTAATCTTTAGTCAGCAGTCTTTTATCACATAAGCAGGTATTTACGCAAAGAAATTCTAATACATAAAGTTTAAACAAAAAATAAAAAAGTTGGAAATCAATACATACACAAGTTGACTAACATATATTTTGAATAATAAACCTTAAATTACTTTTCAAAGAATGCATTTAAGGAAAAGTTACTTACTGAAAACAAGACTGTAACAATGCATGTATTTTAAAGTGAAAACGCATATATATATTATGTATTTTAAAAATGTAATCCTTTATACTTTTTACTCTTTCTGTTTTTAAAAAGGATGTAACCCTAACCAAATCATTTTATTTTTGGCCCTACTATAACACAATCAAGAATTTAGCCCCACATTCCAGAATGCAGGGCTTAATTGTGTTATCATTTTGATCACTGACATGACATCATTGACAAAATAAGGATTCAAAAATCTTTGTTTCCGCCCAACTGACCCTATTTTTATCCTTCTGATCTTTTTTTGTTTTTGGTGTTTTGATCAATATGTGCTTTTTTAGTAAAGACCTTAATAATTCCCTGATATAGGTTAGTTTGCCAAAGAAACATGGTCCTAAAAAAAACAAGTTACCGTATGCCTACCTTTTTGATATTTAAATGGAAACTATGAATACTTTTTTTTGGCCTAAGCAACAATTTTTGTTTGAAGCCAGATGTGCATACTGTGTATTTTTTTACTTAATTACATTGTATTGTCTGCGAATTACCAATATCAAATCCATTGTCCTATTTAACAGGAGAATGGTTTTGATATTGGTCCCATGTATTATCATTATAAAAAGTGTAGGAATTTTATTCAAGACCATTTGCAAGATGTCATTGTTAGATATTTAATTTGTATAAAAAAATGAGCAATAATAAAACCTCTAAAGTTTTTTCCTCAGTTGGTAAGAATAACACCTGTTGTTGTTGTTGGGTTAATAAAAGTCTGCTTGTCTATGGCTCCATTATGGCTTGACCCTGTCACACCCCCTAGTGTGACTGAAACATATTTGTGAGGCCAAAGGGGGATCTATCTTCATTGAATGTCAGTATTTATTTTAGCTCCACCCCTTTTACTTGACCTGGCATCGCCCCTTTCACTGAACCTGACATCTGATTGGCTGAATGAATATGCCTTTTAAAGGTTTCCTTATGACTGACAGCCCCCACCCCCCACAGAGAAAGACTGGTCATTTGAGACAATCACTATCATATTTTGAAAAGGGGGCTATATGCATGACTATGAATTGGCTTGTAATTGATTTAAGATAATGATCATTATCTGCAGTTATGCACTTAAATTCATAAAAAATTCATGTTCCTTATACTATGAAAATTTTGGAAGAAATACATGACTGTCAATTTAGAATTGAACTTAATTTCCATGTAAATATCCTTAAATTGTATAACATGTCGAAGGCAAAATGTAGATTTTCACAGATTGATACAATTGCTAAAAGGCATGTTCATTTTTTCTAGATAATGACATTAATAGAAGGTTTCTACTTTGTGTAAGGTTTTCTGAATTTAAACATTTTTTTTTTCTTCAAGTCTCTAAAACATTACCAAATAAAAAGAACTGTCCTCCAGTTTGTATTATGTAGAATAAGATGTAATTTGGAAGTAACTGTAATTTGTTACAAAGATGGTTTAACCAAAACTTAATGAAAATCCCACATTGATTTCATGCATTTATATATATATATATATATATATATATATATATATATATTAATACATATAGCCCGGAATAGTTGTAGCCCGGAATTATAGCTATTCTGGTTTTTCCGACCTAATCCTCCAGTACAAACAAAATTAAACCGTTGTAATATACACACATTACTTCGGAAACAATAGAGTCATTGGACTGTTACATGAATTTCAATAGCTCGAAATTCACCTTTTATTTGTTACTTCCGGGCTATATGTATTAACATAACAGGGTTTTCCCATGCTGGTACAAATAAAAGGCGAATTTCGAGCTATTGAAATTCGTGTAACAGTCCATTTGACTCTATTGTTTCCTAAGTATAATTCCGGGCTACAACTATTAAGACCATATACTATCACACTCATCTGATATATTGGGGATTAAATTTATGTACCAGTACATTATCTTACAGAATGATAGTGATAGTCATTATCAAATTATTATCCTGATTAATAAGTAAGTTGTTGAGTGAAACTATTTTAAAATTGAGACAATAAGGTGGATGACATGTTAAGTTATTGAAAGCTTTGAAGATTTTATACAAAAGTTATAAGTTGTCTCAATTTATGATTTCGAAAACCATTAAATTGGCAGGCCTAAGCATCATGAGCCACTCACAGACTTTGATGGAATTGGTAAAAGACAAAAAATAAATATTTACATTCTTAGTGTTGCAATGCAAAAGATACTGGGCCTACTTTCTATCGAGTAAAACATTCTTAATATATAAAGCTTTTTTCCATTTGCCAAATAATGGAAAATTATTTGAACTTGATTTTAAAAAATAATTATTTTTTATCCTGACTATATAATTATTTAGTCTTTAAAACAGACTCTCTTCCTTTTAAACTCTAAAATATCTTTGAAAATAAAATAAAATACATTTAAACCCATTAAGATTTAATTAATTATTTAAACAGGCCAGTCTGCACTGCTTTTTCAGTAAGGATTTTAGTCAAAATCATATCTTTGTAAGAACAAGACAGTACACCATAGGTAATTATGACCCCCCCCCCCCCATAATTATGCATATTATGCATATTTGTATACATGTATTAGCTAGACAATATACAACGATAAGTGTATTGTATATATTAGTGAGCAAATAAATGCATTAATAAATAAATAAATACAGATTTATACTGGTAAATAGATTTATAAATATAAATATTTTAGGAAAGATAAACATTAGATAAAAAATATTATCAAAGCCTTTTTAGCCATATTGTATTGGCTGGTGGGGTTACTCAAAATTACCATGCATGGTCCGCTTACAACCAATTAAATATTTTCAATAGCTCTGAGAATGATTCATACAATCTTTGATATGATGTCAGTTTTTTTTACATGGCATGGCTTGACTTGATCAATATAAATTTTATATTATATGACTTGCACAATTCATATGACTTTTCATATATATCCTTTAAGTTTTGTGTGATAATAGATCTTTGATCTAAATTTGTGATTCAAAACTTAAAGATACATATATATATATATATATTTACTGCTTCGGAATCACACTTTACACACAAGACATGTTAAAATAGATTATTGTACTTACTGTTTTTTAATTTAAGTTTATTCATCAAACTCTGTCACTCTAGCTGTCTCTGTATTATCAGCATCACACATCAACTAAAAAAATAATAATAAGAATTATAACAAGAAAGGTTCAAGTAGTTAAAAAATATATGGGCTGTCATTGGACATATAATATAACAATTTACCATGATTCCATGAAACATCTTTGTGAGATTTTGCATAAAGCATCTATCTAATTCTTTGTTAATTTACCACATTAAAATTAAATAATCTGAGGGCCCTAACTCCTAAATGATTAAAGCGATTTCCATGGCTATCGAACTTGATCAAGATATTATGGTCACAAACATGTGTTAAAAGTTTGGTGAGGATTGGACAAACAGTTTTCAAGAATTAGATCGGAAACAATCTTCGGGACGTATTTTTCAAGTCTTTTTTTGCAAATAAAGGGCCGTAACTCCTAAATGACAAAAGCGATTTCCATGGCTATCGAACTTGATCAAGATATTATGGTCACAATCATGTATGTAAAGTTTGGTGAAGATTGGACACATACTTTTCAAGAATTAGATTGGAAACATATATTTTTGAAGTATTTTTGGCAAAAAAGGGCCGTAACTCCTAAATGACTAAAGCGATTTCCATGACTATCGAACTTGATCAAGATATTATGGTCACAAACATGTGTTTAAAGTTTGGTGAGGATTGGACAAACGGTTTTCAAGAATTAGATCGGAAACAATCTTCGGGACGTACGTACGTACAGATAGACAGACAGACAGACGTACGTACGGACAAGGGCAACCCTATATGCCGCCACTTTGTGGGGGCATAAATATATTGATTAACTGTACTTTTATTTATTTTATAAATATCTTATATGTTGTGCACCAGTCAATTGTAACCCTGGCGCCCCCAGGTCCAGGGAATAGCGGGGACTTTGACTTTCGGTCCAGCCAACCCTGGGTCTAATCCCCTCCCCTGCGGGCACGAACTGATGGTAAAACCCCGGCCAAATGCCCCTGCACACCAGAGACTCTATATAAGGCCCAATCTCGGCTAAATTTGGCTCAAAGACAAAACCACTGCGGTCACCCGGCCCTGCATGGCCACATAGAAAGTAAAAACACGGCCCATTTCCCGTCTATTCCGCTCACATGACTGTGACATTTTGACCTTTTAGCAGATTAGAACAAAGGAAGGATTTTTAAGAAATATACTCAATGTAACAGAGTGAAACTTTATTCAGGGGCTATACACCGTATGATGAAATAGCGAAAGAAGAGAAAATTGTCGAAAACTGACATGAATTTGGTATCAATGTGTACAATGCATTGAAACTAACTAACTGAAGTACTACATAGTTTACAATTAATTGATTTTTCACATTTTTTTTTCCATTAAAAAAGATTACTAGGTGGGTATACCTAGTATAATTAATTTTTATGTGTGATTGGCTAGTCGATGTTATCACTTAATGTTACCAAGCTAGGTATATATTAAATCAAATAAACAAATGTAAACTTTCATAGCAGTGGATACAACACTGGACTGCAATTTTGGCGACCACAGTTTGAACCCGGTCTCTGTTATTTTTTCTTAACATTTTGATATTTTTTTACCAATTATGATATCAAAAGGATAAACATTTTATTGAATAATTGTCCTGTATACTGGGACTGACCCTACTGTTTGTATAGTCCATTGGTTAAAGAAAATAGATTAAAAAAGAGAAAAAAAATAATTGTAAAGTGTGTGTTTAAGGTAGCACTACCCTAATGAAAACCTCCACTTGAAATTCTTCATTTTAATGTTTTATCCTTTATTGTTAAGCACATACCTACACATCTTTTGTGGGTTCATGTGAGCAGTTCAACTTCAAAGCAACCCAGAAGCTGACATACATGCCATATCCCCCGGAGGGGGAAAAATCCCCCCGGAATTTTGACCCATCCCCCGGTCTCCCGGAGGGGGATGAAAATCCCCCGGAATTAAAAAAAAGTGTGTTTAAAATTACGCAAAATTATCACAGGGTTTAATTATATAGATGCCTGTTTACAGTTATAATGCCCTTTTTGTCTTAATTGGATTATCAACTGATGGTGTGTTTTAACAACACCAATTGGGTGACACTTAATAAGTCAGCAGGGCACATTTCATGCATTGTTTTGATTGAGACTGTCAGAATTTGCATAAGAAATGTCAATTAGACTGGTCAGATAAAAGGACAATTTTCATTGGTTAAAACTATAGGTTTTATCCAATCAGAGAGGATGTAACAAATTAAAGTGTTTAAACATGTGTCATTGTCATCAAAATGATTTATGATTTAAAGGTGACAGTACATTATTTGGTAAAGAAAAGGATTAAAATAACTAATAGACAATGCTGTTCTTTGTTATGACCCACTAATATGTTTACATACATGACATGACCTTCATCTCAAATATCGGAAAATAACAGAACTTCCAGAAGAGAAACTGAAAGTAGACAATTCGGATGAAATGACTTTTATTTATTTTAATATTAAAGTGGTGATGTTTTTATTTTTTGATGAATGCCAAAAGATGATATGTTTATGAACTTAAACAATAAATTATGCATTTGCTTTTTATCAGAAGCAAACAAATCTGACTATTTGGGAATTGAAATGAAAAATATTGATAAATCATTCCATTCTCTCTATTAGTCTGAAAGTCATCATTTATGAATGAGCAGATTTTGTATCCAATTTTAGAGGAAGGTAAGCCCATTAAATTGTCTCTGAAACATATTTTTCTGTGAAGTATTCTATTTTGCAAGTGAGTGCTTTTATTATGCAATATGGCTGTGTCTCATTAAAATATAGATGAAGTGCTGGAAAAAGGGGTAGACAAGGTAAATTGGCACGTGTGTCATGCCCGTAATGCTACATGGCGATGATGAAAATTCTCTGGTATGTGACTCAAATCCCCTTAAATTCTGGACATAATCCCCTCGGGAGTCTTTCAAAATTATGGCAATTTGTTATTTTGTACTTGCGTCTTAAAATACTTTGAAATTTTGTCGAATTAGACCTGCTAAAAAAAACCCCTGAATACTACCAAAATCCCCCTGAATTTTCAGACTTTTGAACATTAATCCCCCTGAATGGTCTCAAGAAAATATGGCATGTTTGGAAGCATCTTTTTATTTTCCATTTCATTAGCTTACATTTTTCAACAGTTGTTTTATTAGAAAATAGTTATTTTCTTTTACCGAAGGTAAAACATACTGTTTTTTTTTTGCATAATGTTCCTAAAAGTTTAAAGATATTTCATATTGATAAGGAACAGGTCATGAGTATTTTTTTAACTTGTTGATTTCGCTGTAAAATGACATTCACAAGCTAAATCTTAGTAGACCAAAGAATTGTACGTTTACGGATTTTTGTATCTTTTTTGATATGGCAAATCCTTCACATACAAATTGTTTAGTATCAAAAGTGGGTAGTTATTCCGATCGGGATTCTGGGTTAAAGCATTTAACATCTCAAAAATATCATAAAACAAGAAATATTACCAGATTATGTAATTTTATATCAGTTCCATACATAAAAATGTCATATCCTATGAATTATTATGAGTTTGACGTTTATTTTTCATTTCTTGCTGTCAAAACATAGCGATATATACATGAAGGGCACCTGCAAGGCTTCAGGGCACAATTTTTAAACAATTGGAACATTTCGGCCATGGCTGAGTTGTTACGATTGTATTTATGAGGTCTATCTAGAAGCTTGTCAGTGGTGGCCGAGTTATTACGATTGGGTCGAGTTGTTCCGCTTGGCATAATTGTTGTCTTTGTCAGTCAACTTTTGTTTTATTGGAAAGGTAAATAATGTGTTTTAATGCAAAATAACTTTTCACTTACATGGTAAAGTATGAATATAAACCTTTATGATCAATTTAAACCATAAAATACTTCACTTAATACAATTTCAATATTTTTCAAAACACCCCCGGTTTTTGCACAAACCCGTTTAGACGTTACTGGCTAAGGTCACAAATCCGAACACTTTCTGATGTTTTTTGCAATTATCTTGGAGAGTTTATGTTGTAGTAAGTTAAACTTTCGTATGAAACATCTTTGGTTCATGTGAAAACAGCTGTCAAAGTACAGATTCACGATCTCATCAATATTATGTCGAAAATCGTTCAATTTTATGGATAGTAAATCACCCTTCAAAATACGCTATGGAGGGCACAAATACCGAACACTTGAAAAGTGAAAATACATGGTCATACAATTATAATTAAAAAGTATGCTATATTAAATAAATGGCATTTTTTAGAAAAAATGCTTAACAAAACAAGATGAAACTTCGCAAGTGTGACCAAGGCAAGCCTCTGTATTGATCTAGATCATCGAATAATCGATCACGGTAAGCAAACGCGTGTTTTAGCCGGTGTTCAGGATTTGTGCCCTGTTAGGAAATGTACCGTCAACCAGTAAGGATTGGAAGAATGTATTACACGTCTATAATTTTAGACTGGGGGGCGGGAGGGGGGGGTAGCTACAATAATGAGCGATTAGGGATACTTTTTTTATTATTTTGACATTTCATGTGTATCCCTGTAACTGCCATAGTCTCAAAATCGTCAAAAGACCCATTGACCGTCATTTAGGTGGACTATGGGGGTGGGGGCATGGTTACAATTGACTGGTGCAACCACTGGGATACCATTTTTTATTATTTTGATATTTCTTAAAATACTCGTTGACGGCTATTTAGGCAGAGTATCCCCACTCCCTGTCGAAGTGTGGATAAGAAGAGGACTGTTTCAAGTGAACGTTCTTAAGGAGATGTCCTACTTATTGACTGTTTATATATTCAAAAATCAAGACAAAAAATTAAATGGAAAAAATAAATGACTTACCAATGGGTGTTTGAGATATCCATTTGGCACCACTTTAGTGCCATTCATCGCTCTTCAAAGCTCCATAAAACAAAATCATTCGTCTAACACGATTCCCGACATCTTAACACAGATGGTATTGATTACTGTGACATGTTTGTGTTAAACCGGTTTGAAGGTGCATTCACTCGAGTAATTAAGTCAAAGATGCACTCTTAAGTACTGCCAGATAAGGTTTACCACAATTAATAATGTTGTTTCAATATTCCTAAAAGAATGAATAAATGTCGAAAACAATGGTTCTTATGAAGGATATCGAGTTAAATTTGAACGAAATGAGCATTACACACGGTATTTCTACCTTATGAGACTATAGTAGACCACAATAAATCTTTTAGCATTTACCAATCATTTAATATTTTTTGCGCTTTCTGCTATTAAAAACACGGTTACAATCTTGTTATCAGTAATAAATATTTTCAATAAATGCATTATTTAGTATGTAGTTAAAGGTTTATCAGTCACAATTGATGTTTGTTATATATGTGTATGTATTGATTTTGAATAACAGTGTCACTAAACAAAAAATAAACAAATTTACGCAATTTCACAACCTTTTTTCCAGTTCTTCTGGATTACCCTGTATCCCCTGCCTCGAAACGAAAAGTTAACTTGGACGACATCGGTACGTTGTGGTTGGGGGGGGGGGGTCACCCCCCACCTCCTTCTGGCCACTAGTGCAATTGCAAAATTAATTTTGATGCGTGAGGGATATACTTAAGCGACGATGTTAACCATTGCTTCAATATTTATGCATGCATATGTACTTGTTGGCATTTTGGGTGCCTCATTTCTACATCAAAAATGTTCAACCAGGTATGAGTTTATTGTATAAGTTATAGCTCATAGTTTGTAAAATGTGGTTCTTTAGCAAATTTGTTTTAAATACGAAATAAAAGATGTTGCTTCCAAGGTATGCATGATCAAAATATCCATAAATTATGTATGAGTCCCTTTTGCTGAGCGGTTATGCTATTTATTTGTCCATGACGTAAAAAGCTTAGGTTTACCGATGATTAAAACAAGACTTTATTTTCATACTTTCATTGTATTTTGTTCTGCAATTTCAGTATCAAAGAGTTAACTAATTATTTTAGACACATTACCTGGAAAATGATTATTTGGTGCCAATGATGTACGAGTCCCTTTAAGAATGACAAAGTGTTTTTACAATCAGCTAGATAACAAGTTCATTTTTTCCACATATACAAGATGATTTACAAGTAATCATCATATGTGTATTTTTGCTCCACTGCTATCTTGTAGGATGACTGGCTTATATACTACTACCGGGTATGTAGTAAAGTGACAACATGGCATTAATTACCAATAGCGTTTATTTTGTAATGCAAAATTCACCAGCCTTACATTTTTGTACAGTTCGATATTTTTTTCTTAAACATATACTAGTATTACTGTTTGAGGAAGGCATTGGCACATGATGCATGTTAACATTCTAAAATGCCTTGCAGCATTTTTAATGGTGTTTAGCTTGGACCAGCTCAAAACCAAATAATAGGGGTTGGAAAGTCTTTGGTTTAGGAGTTAAAAAGTCTTTAATAAGGTTATTAAAATAATTCAACTAGGGGTTGAAAAGTCTTTGTTATAGGAGTTAAAAAGTCCAAACAGGTAGGGGTTGAAAAGTCTTTGAAATAGGGGTCTAAAAGTCTAAGGGTTGAAAACTGAAAAGTGTTCTTTTTTAGAAGGGTTAAAAAGCCTCTTGGGGTTGAAAGGTCCTGCTCCCCTGCAGAACAGTGTGTATGAAATAAACTATTATCTTAGGTAAAACATTTCATATGGATTTCCATCAATTAATTACATCTTCATTAAAAATCAAGAAAATGGTACATTTTCTGTGTAAAGGTACTGACAACCGAAATAACATTTTCAAGCGTAAAGGTGAGTATAGCTTTGAAAAAATGAATAAGTTCTTAGTCGTTTGTAACCACAACTTAATCGATTAAAAATGGCGTCTGAGGAGATGAAACTAGTGTAAAGATATTTAAAAAAAATGGAATTTGTGTCACTGGTTGAGTAAGAATACTTCAGGTAATTTTTGATATGATTTATTGCATTCAAATTCATTAAAAGATGCTTAAATCTTATCGCTAAGATATCAGCACAGAAGTATTAGCTTGGAATTGGATGGATACAATGTCAGGACACAGGTAAACAATAAAACAAAACTTCAAATATATTCCTAAATAAATAAATAGGTGTTCTTTTAAGAGATTTAGGAAAGTTGAAATATTTTCCCATTAAAATTTATTGCCAGAACCTCCAATTGGATTAAGCCCATTGCCAATGTTACCAATTGGAAGATTCCAATGGGACAATGTTCCAATTGGAGTTTTCCAATTTCCTGACTTTTCCCATATTGAATTGTGGGAAATATCCAATTGGAAAAAATGGTCGACGGGATTTTTTTTTACAAAAAATGATAAAAAGTACTATAAACGCACTTTTTCTAGATAACATTATAACCATTAATGATAATGATTGTTATTAATCACTAATTCCTTTTTTGAAAATGTGGGAGAATTTTCCAACAAAAAATGTTGGGCTGATTTTCCAATTGGAAAAACCATTTTTCCAATGGGAAGGCCATTTTCCAATGGGACTCCCATTGGAAAAGTTGACTTTAAATGCCAAAAAAACATATTTCTAAATTAAATTTCAGGAAACAAAAAATATCTCTTATTAGTATTACCTAACACATTTTAAAAATACAAAAATAAAAAACATTGGGTGAAAAATAAAAAAAATAAGTTTGCAAAAATTCCGGATTTGCAAACTTAATCCGGATGCTGTTCATATATGACAGGCACCACAGGGGCGGTACTAGCACTGACCTTGACCTCAAGTAAATGTAATGATCAACATATATGACAGGTAACACACGGGCGGTACTAGCACTGACCTTGCCCTCAAGTAAATACAATTATCAACATATATGACAGGTATCACAGGGGCGGTACTAGCACTGACCTTCCCCTCAAGTAAATACAATTATCAACATATATGACAGGTATCACAGGGGCGGTACTAGCACTGACCTTGCCCTCAAGTAAATACAATTATCAACATATATGACAGGTATCACAGGGGCGGTACTAGCACTGACCTTGCCCTCAAGTAAATACAATTATCAACATATATGACAGGTATCACAGGGGCGGTACTAGCACTGACCTTCCCCTCAAGTGAATGCAATTATAAACATATATGACAGGCACCACACGGGCGGTACTAGCACTGACCTTATCCTGAAGTAAATGTAATGTTAACATATATGACAGGTAACACACGAGCGGTACTAGCACTGACCTTGTCCTCAAGTAAATACAATTATAAACATATATGACAGGCACCACAGGGGCGGTACTAGCACTGACCTTGTCCTCAAGTAAATACAATTATAAACATATATGACAGGTATCACAGGGGCGGTACTAGCACTGACCTTGCCCTCAAGTAAATACAATTATAAACATATATGACAGGTATCACAGGGGCGGTACTAGCACTGACCTTGCCCTCAAGTAAATGCAATAATCAACATATATGACAGGTATCACACGGACGGTACTAGCACTGACCTTGCCCTCAAGTAAATGCAATAATCAACATATATGACAGGTATCACACGGACGGTACTAGCACTGACCTTGCCCTCAAGTAAATGCAATAATCAACATATATGACAGGTATCACATGGACGGTACTATCACTGACACTGCCCTCAAGTAAATGCAATAATCAACATATATGACAGGTATCACACGGACGGTACCAGCACTGACCTTGCCCTCAAGTAAATGCAATAATCAACATATATGACAGGTATCACACGGACGGTACTAGCACTGACCTTGCCCTCAAGTAAATGCAATAATCAACATATATGACAGGTATCACACGGACGGTACTAGCACTGACCTTGCCCTTAAGTAAATGCAATAATCAACATATATGACAGGTATCACACGGACGGTACTAGCACTGACCTTCCCCTCAAGTGAATGCAATTATCAACATATTTGACACGTATCACACGGGCGGTACTATCACTGACACTGCCCTAAAGTAAATGCAATAATCAACATATATGACAGGTATCACACGGGCGGTACTAGGACTGACCTTGCCCTCAAGTAAATGCAATTATCAACATACATGACAGGTATCACACGGACGGTACTAGCACTGACCTTGCCTTCAAGTAAATGCAATAGTCAACATATGTGACACGTACCACAGGGGCGGTACTAGCACTGACCTTCCCTTCAAGTAAATGCAATAATCACATATATGACAGGTATCACACGGGCGGTACTAGCACTGACCTTCCCCTCAAGTAAATGCAATAATCGACATATATGGCAGGTATCACACGGGCGGTACTAGCACTGACCTTGATCTCAAGTACATGCAATTATCAACATATTTGACAGGTATCACATGGGCGGTACTCGCACTGACCTTGCCCTCAAGTACGTGGAGGCGAACAGTTTCACCCAAGCCGCCGGCGACAGAGCAGGAGTCGCAAACATCCTCATTGTAATGACAGACGGCAAGTCGAACGTGCCGGCAGAAACCGTCAAAGAGTCTGCTCATATACACAGCAATCTTAATGCTAAGATAGGAAGACCTTTAAAGGCATTTCTTGTTGTTTTGTGTATTTTGCTTTAACAACAATAAGGTCTTGGCTACTGTAATGTCCCCGGTAGTTTCCGACATTGCTTTGAATCTGAACTAATGTGTAATTCACACATTATATTTACCTTCGTTTAAGTTTTGGTCAGTTTCAATTATAGTTTTTATTCAAAAACTAGGCCCATATGGGCATCAGTTTCACAAACAAAATACTCAATGCATAAACATAGCATTGCATGATTAACATACAAGTGAACACATGTATGCACAAATACATTGTATTTGTTAATTAAGGAAACATCCGATGCATTATGAAATTATATTTTACCGTACTATAATGGAAAACTCAATTGGGTCAAACTGGGCTAAATGGCCCCGACGTACACAGCTTCAAATACGAGTGCATGACTGGGTGGCTTACATGGTTTACCTTTCTAGATGAAATTCAGCCATTTGTTAGTGAAAAGAGATTATTGTTTGCCAGACATCAAGGTTATATGTTAACGTTATATGTCACTGTGTGTATACCACGTGATAAATTACGTCATAAATGCTACGTCGGAAGGCAATATTTTGATTTGAAAAAATTACTTTAAACAAAGATAACTTCACTATTCACCATTTTAAATGAAACATAGCGCAGTCTACGCCGATTACAGAGCCCTGCCTTTGGTCTTTTGCCAGAGTTTGATTGAGAGTTTAGTTTCATTAAACACTTCGGCAAACCTTTTCACAATACGGCCGTCTGACGTAGCACTGTCAAAACATGATTTTGGAAACAGGTTTGTCGAAGTGTTTGATGAAACTAATGACTTTACCAAATTTCGGTCATAAAACAAATGCAGGGCTCTTTAAGAGGCATAGACTGCCCTTTGTTTCATTTAAAATATAATTTAAGTCTTCATTTTAAGCAAAATGTTGCCTTCCGACATAGCATATATGACGTAATTTATCACGTGGTTTACACACACTGTATGTGCATGCACTCGTATTTGAAGTTGTGTAAGTCTGGGCCATTTAGCAGCAGTTACATGCTTATACATTATATAGTTACGATGGAATTTAAAAGTGAACTTACTATTGAGTATAAATAACCGTTAAGTGTTCTGACAAAATTGTAACTCATCTAGGTGACCTTACTTTTAACCTTGTATGAATTGAAGACCGAGTTGTTTAGACAAGATAATGTTACTAAGGAAAGTTTCACTAACATCCTGAATAAAACTTCCGACACTTTACGGATTACTGATATCAAAAGTTTAGATTATAAACATTTTAAAAGATTAATAAATGAGTATCAAAGACTTTTAACCACTTGAATATCATTTGAGACCTGTTTTATCACACAAGATCCTCTTGGTGTTCCTGTTTATAGATTCATGAACGTGCTTGTTGAACACGTACGGTATCTTTTGGAACGCGGCCATATTTTGTTACAAAATATTTCTTTCTCTTTTAAAACCGTTCGTTTGACTTGTATGAATAATGACGGAAATGATAATAAAGAAGAAGAAGAAGAAGAAGAAGAAGAAGAAGAAGAAGAAGAAGAAGAAGAAGAAGAAGAAGAAGAAGAAGAAGAAGAAGAGGAAGAACAAGAAGAACAAGAACAAGAACTAGAACAAGAATGATACTAAAACTAATTCTGATACTAATAATAACAATAAAAAATATATTAAAAAAAAATAAAAAAAAATAAAAAATATTATATGGAGCACAGAAATGGTTTTGTTTAACATCAAATATTTTATTGTTCACCATTCAAAGAACATTGATTTAAGATATTTCATAAATATTATAATTTTAACCCTTATGTCGAGATATGCATTTTTCAAACGATTGCTTCCATAGAGACCTGCATATGTGAAAAGATGATAAATGATAATTCAAGATTTTTTTGTAACCCTGTGTTTCGCATGCTCTTAATCTGTCTTTAAAATGATATTTATTGTAAATGTACGTGAAGTTAGCGGCCTAGCGGCGTGAAGTTAGCGGCCTAGCGGCGTGAAGTTAGCGGCCTAGCGGCGTGAAGTTGGCGGCCTAATTATTTTTTCTATTTCCAAGTAATTGTTAATGCGTTTTTATTTAAAACAATGATAAATCAAGGTTTTTTATTCATACAGTTACATAGCGGCCTTAAATTGTTATCTATTCAGAACATTTTTCTTTACCTTTTATTCTAAAACAATTTTAAATTAACTGTTTTATGCACGAATTATCACTCTGAAGCGTTTATCAACTTTTTTTTCAAAAAAGTCGATTAAGAACTTCAGCGACCTAGCGGCATAGCGGCGTGAAATTAGCGGCCTAGCGGCCTAGCGGCCTAAATTGAATCCTATTTCAAAGCATGTTTACAAGCATTTTCTTCTAAAACAATGACATTTTAACTGTTTTATGCTCAAATTAACACATTGAAGCGATTATCAACAGTTTTTTTTTCCAAAACGTCGATAAAGCAGTCAGCTAATTCAAAGCATTAAACATGCCTGTTCTTCTAAAACAATGATGTATTTACTGTTTTAATGCACACATTATCACTCTGAAGCGTTTTTCTTTTTTTTCCAAAAAAGTCGATCGAGCACTTCAGCGGCATAGCGGCCTAGCGGCGTGAAGTTAGCGGCCTGGCGGCCTAGCGGCCTAGCGGCCTAGCGGCCTAAAATGTTTTCCTATTTCAAAGCATGTATACATTCATTTTCTTCTAAAACAATGACATATTAGCTGTTTGAATGCACAAATTAACACTTTGAAGCTATTAGCGATAATCAACATATTTTTTTTCAAAAAAGTCGATTGAGCAGTCAGCTATTTCAAAGCATTAAAAATGCCTGATCTTCTTAATCAATGATATATTTACTGTTTTTATGCACAAATTATCACTCTGAAGCGTTTTTCAACTTTTTTCAAAAAGGTCGATCGAGCACTTCAGCGGCCTAGCGGCCTAGCGGCGTGAAGTTAGCGGCCTGGCGGCCTAGCGGCCTAAAATGGTATCCTATTTCAAAGCATGTATACAAGCATTTTTTCTAAAACAATGACATATTAGCTGTTTTTATGCACAAATTAACACTTTGAAGCTATTAACGATTATCATCATTTTTTTTTAAAGCGTCGATAAAGCAGTCAGCTATTTCAAAGCATTAAACATGCCTGATCTTCTAAAACAGTGATATATTTACTGTTTTATGCACAAATTATCACTATAAAGCGGTTTTTTTTTCAAAAAAGTCGATCGAGCACTTAAGCGGCCTAGCGGCCTAGCGGTGTGAAGTTAGCGGTCTGGCGGCCTAGCGGCCTGGCGGCCTAAAAGTGCTCGATCGACTTTTTTGGATTTTTTTTTAAAAACGCTTCAGAGTGATAATTTGTGCATAAAAACAGTAAATACATCATTGTTTTACAAGAACAGGCATGTTTAATGCTTTGAATTAGCTGACTGCTTTATCGACGTTTTGGGAAAAAACTGTTGATAATCGCTTCAATGTGTTAATTTGTGCATAAAACAGTTAAAATGTCATTGTTTTAGAAGAAAATTCATTTATATATGCTTTGAAATAGGATTCAATTTAGGCCGCTAGGCCGCTAATTTCACGCCGCTATGCCGCTAGGTCGCTGAAGTGCTAGATCGACTTTTTTGAAAAAAAGTTGAAAAACGCTTCAGAGTGATAATTTGTGCATAAAACAGTTAATTTAAAATTGTTTTAGAATAAAAGGTAAAGAAAAATATTCTGAATAGATAACAATTTAAGGCCGCTATGTAACTATATGAATAAAAAACCTTGATTTATCATTGTTTAAAAAAACGCATTAACAATTGCTTGGAAATAATTAGGCCGCCAGGCCGCTAGACCGCTAGGCCGCTAACTTCACGCAGCTAGGCCGCTAGGCCGCCAGACCGCTAACTTCACGCCGCTAGGCCGCCAGGCCGCTAACTTCACGCCGCTAGGCCGCTAACTTCACGCCGCTAGGCCGCTAATTTCACGCCGCTAGGCCGCTAGGCCGCTAATTTCACGTACATGTGGTGTAAACATATTTTATTTTATGAAAAGGGTACAAAAGGCAACGTATATTTTACACAAAATTTAAGAATTTGATCTGAAGGTAAAAAGCTTATAAAGATCTTCTTCTGCTACTTCAATAACTCAAACTGCAAGTACTCGCCGATCGGGATATGTATTAATTGCACATGTCCGTCTAGACATTTATGAATGAAAAAAACAACGTATGGTTTATCAAATATCAGATTACAAAATTAAATGTATATATGTTATACAGTCATATACATAACATATTGAAACGGATAAAAACGAAGGCAGAGCGTATATAATGTTTATTTCCGAAAAATATCTTACCAAAGTTGATTATTTGTTTTAGATTTTCGCGATCGGTATCGGGTCCGGCGTGAACAAGGCGGAGTTGCAGACGATCGCCACGAACAGCCAGCACGTGTTCAATGTGAGCAGCTTCGACGCCCTCAACACCCTACAGGCCGAGCTGAAAAAGACAGCGTGCAGAAGTAATATTTTATTCAAATTAATACGTGAACACAGAATGCTTATCAATGTTAGATTTATGTTTCAGGACACCCAACCATGATGGCAATGATTGTTTAACCATCGTAAAATATCTATTAAGTAGTAAACGGGATGATATTCGGAAAAACATGTAGACATCGTTTGAACTTTAGTCGAACCCCGTTTGGTCGAACTCGCTTAGCTCGAATTCCTCGTTGGCTCGAACTGGATGTAAAGGACCGATTTCATTAAACTGAAGGTAAGCAATACCGTGAGTTCGAGCCAACGGGGATCTATTGTAGTCGTATATTACGATGGACACGACCATGACCTTACAAGTAACTTTATTTGTTTTCATTTGGATTCTCTTATTCTTTTTTCCTTGCCCTATTCGTTGTAACCCTATTATGGAGTTTTTAGTCTTTAGATTGATTTGTGTCCAAAAATCAGATTCACTTCTAAATATAACCCTCTACAGGTGCCCCAAGTACACCAACGTGCCTTCCACGTGCACATTCGTCGCCGACCCCAAGGACCCACAGTGTTGCCGGGTACCACAGTGTCAGAACGCCGGCGGAAATGTAGGAACAACGGGATTTGTTGGCGCCTTCACCGGATATGGCCACCCAACCAGCATCATATCTGGGCAGATCAGCCATACCAGTTACAACAGTAAGAACGGAGTTCTTTTTATCGCTGTGTAAGGTGATCAACCAATCATTAATTCAAACACAGATGTGGTATAGTTTTAAGTTACAAAATGTTAAATTTGAATATTGTTAATGTTTTAACCGAGTGCTGTTTTATATAGATATTGTGCTATTTAAGAAATAAATTAACACAATTGCTTTATAATCATAGTGATATTATATTTCATTACTTCTCTTATATATTTATATATCATAATCGTAGCATCATTCTGGTGTTACTCAAAAATGAAGTTCATGCAAAAAATGATATGATGGTTTTCAATATACCTTAACACCTGCCTCAGTTAACACCTTAAGGGTGGGGGGGAGCTAAAAACGTCCATCGTCCGGGTTTTTTATGGCAAAAATGAATAAAATATGCCCAAATGCACCATTTCGGACTCGTAATTGTTGAGCTATTTTTGGGTGAGAACTCCCCATGCCAACACGTTATACCTAACCAATTTCGGTTCTGAGGGAAGGGCGCAGGTCAAAAGGTTACGCCCCTAAGTTACACCCCCTCTAACGTCATATATGGATGCGCCCCTGCTTAAGCACCAACACATATTTGCATCCTATTTATGAAGCCAAACTCTCTGTGACTTCGGCCAGTGTATGTGTATATAGGCATGGATAATGAATAATAAGTTTCATAAGCCCCCTTTCAAACTTTCAAATTGAATAACGAAAAGTGCCGACAAAAAACAGCTCCTCTTTAAAATATGTTTATTTAAGCAATCGTAACAACTCGGCCATCTCCGGCAAGCTTCGAGCCAATTCCTAAATCGATACTGGCCGAGGTGTTCCGATTGTCATTTAAGCGGTTAAAAAATAATATCGGCATTCGAATGATGACTGTTCACACATTCCATGTTATTATGGGTTGTGTTTATCTTGTTACATAACACTAGACACATATCAATATCGCAGTAGTATGGCATAAAGGACCTCGATCTGGTCTGCAATTCCCAGTTCACGGCATCGAATACTGCTGCCTTTAATTACATTTTGAGTTCAAGGGGATCTAAATTGCTCAGTCCTGTATATATGTTTTTTATCCTTCAGGCAAATGTCTGTACAAGGGTCAGGTGTACGCCCAGGGCGCCACGTGGCAGGACGGCTGCGCCTACGACTGTGAATGTGTGGACGCCAGCAAGGGAATGTACAGGTGTAATGAGAGGTGAGTGACGTCATTTCCAGTGTGAGGGGATCCATTTCCTCACGCAGTGAGATAGTAAGTGCAATACCTCACGCAGGAAAGATTTTGACATATGTAGTTATAAAATGAAAATACTGAAAGAACGCTTCATGAAAATATGAAATTAGAACAACTCCATTGTTTATAACGAAAGCTTTTAATCGCTATTGCCTTTGGAACTATGAAATTACTTGGAACTATTTCATGTACGCCGTTCGACTCAATACGTTTCCTTTTACGCAGATGCGCAAGAATCGCGTCCGTACCAACTGGCTGTTCTTTCGGCCAGGACCCGCGCGACGCGTGTTGCCAGGTACTGAAGTGTGACGCGGCCCAGACGTTCGGCACGTGCCAGGACAAGGTCAACTGCCAATCGTACGGCAATTACGTATGTGGACAGCAGTATGAAGGATGGGCGAGGGAGAACTGCGGAAAATTCTGTGGCTACTGCGGTGGCGGTACGGGCTGCCTTGTTTGTTTTTTAAATTGGTTATTCATGAGGCTATAGATAGATTTGCGGCTGCTAATTTCCGAATTTTAAACACGTTGTCGCGTATGGTGTATTAATGGAGGTTTTGTATTTCTTCTATACTATTCAACTTTATTGTTGGATGTAATAGTTGTTTCCAAGCGCTAGATTGTGACCGTCAACTTTCTTTTGTTTATTTTTACGTATAGGTACCAACCCGTACTTGGCGACGGCGCCACCTAGCGGCGCATGCGTGGACGCGATCCCGAACTGTGCCCAATACGATGTCAGTGTGTGCACGGACGCCCAGTACCGTCCATGGGCCGTCGCCAATTGCCCAAAACACTGCAACATGTGTGGAGGTATGTGGAAACAATTTAAGCAATGGAATGCATACTTGTTTTTTGCTAGCGCCAAGAAAATATGATTAATGCATAAAATGAAAAATATATCAATGTTCATTCAATTCCACGTCAATTTTTGACACCTTTTTCTAGTCACAGGCAAACGGTCTATGTTTACCTGGGGTCGTATTCAATAAGCATCTTAGTGAATATTTTCAACTTAGTTAGATTTTCGTAATTTTTCACGCCATTTTTTTTAAATATCCGCTACTTTTGATCAGATCTATTCATGTGCATATATTGTTCAGACCGTTTTCTTGCTTATTTTCATGGTTTTGGTGTACAAAGATTGTTCTTTTTCTTATAATTCAAATAAGAAAATAGCAAGTTTTCTCTAAGTTGAAAAGTGTTTCTAAGATGCTTATTGAAATCCACCCCCTTGCAAGCATTTTTAGTCAAGAATACTAGTACAAGTACGAACAAGTTATATATAGGTTTTCCCATAAGACAATTATATGTTTTATTTTGTTAAGATATGTATTCCCATTATTTACTATTAAACATTTATTCGAGTTTGACATATTTTAGATAAATAAGTTGTATTCATCGTTCATTGTATTTTTCACCTTTTAACACCAGTAAGTTTAAATTGATTGTCAGTGAAGTGTATTATTGAAAACATAATTAAGATTCCCAAGAGTTAAGTCAGAAAGTTTAACTGCTAGATAAAATTACTACGCGATCTACTTGCAGCGGACATTAACGTACCACTTTTTGAGTATGTAAACCGCCCAAATACATCCGAGGTTGTTTTCGATAAAAATGGCCGAGGAGTTCCGAATGATACAGAGAGTATATTCAGGATAAGGTTTTTGTCAGATTTGTAGGTTAAAGTAAACTTTTTTTTTAATTTTAAAAGTTAAAACTAATGATATGAATAATCAATTCCGATGACAGGGACAGGGTGCGTTGTTTTGACACAAACCTATGACCACGCACCCCACTGTTCTGAATTAATCCCAAGCTTATTGATAATGATGGGAGATCTGTTACATTTTTTTTTAAATTTTATTCTATAATCTTTGATTTGTAATTTATCATTAGTAACAATTCTCCCAGCATTACCTATAAGCCTTGGATTGTTTCAAAACAATGGGGGCATGGTCATAGGGGGTTGTCAAAACATCGCACCTTGCCCCTATGATTCCGATTTGAAAACAGTTGTAAACCAAAGTAATGCATAATCGTTTTGAAAGTTAATAACGAGGATGAACATTGATGTCCATAGGAGCAGGGACGGGGATAATCACTGGTAAGCATATTCATAGTTTGCAAGGCTTTTATTATTGATATGTGCGTTTGCTTATCTTAGGTTTAGATCGGGCTTTGCCTTAAATCTTTCATTCGGAACTCCTCGGCCATTTTTTCAAAAACAACCTCGGATGTATGCCGGTACATCTGTTGAAGTAGTCCGTATTTTTTTAAATAAAAGCATTAATTAAATGTAGTGTTTAAGAGTTGTATTCATTGCTCTCAGTTTAAATTGATTGCCAGTGAAGTGTATTATTGCAAACATTATTACGATTCCCAAGAGTTAAGCCATAAATTTTAACTACTAAATAAGATTACTACGCGATCTATTTGCAGCGGACTTTAACGTACCACTTTTTAAGTATGTAAACCGTCCATATACATCCGAGGTTGTTTTTGAAAAAAATGGCCGAGGAGTTCCGAATGTAAATCTTTAAGCCGAGGACGACCAGCTTGCTTATGGATAAAGGCCGGGATTGATGATTTATTCAGAATTATCTGTATGTATGTTTGACTATATACCAAAACGCTGTCGTTCCACATATTTTGTTGTTAAAAAGGATATAATGAATATATAGACTATACTTATTTGATTTTTGGAACAGGCACTGGTACTGGTACGGGAACTGGCACTGGTACTGGTACGGGAACTAGCACTGGTACAGGTACGGGAACTGGTACCGGTACAGGAACTGGCACTATCACAGGTAATGATACAAGGGATTTGGAGCGTACCAAATGGTTGTTGGGACATTTTACACGATAGTTCCTTGGAATTATCAATAAAACATTGTCGAATTCCGCGCTCTGCTATTTCTATGACTCTGCAGAGTATTGTATCCAATGGAGTTGTATTAGATTATAAGGGAAACTTGTTTTGCTTCCCACCAAGGGCAATTTTGTAGAACATGATTTTATGAAAGTGTATCATCATATAAACATTTTAAGACATGTTTACGCCTTGGCCGTTGGGGCGTCTGGAAACTAAAGCACCATGTTAAAAAATCGTTACTAAATAATTATCAGCTTTTGAACATAATGTTTACTTGTAAAAAAAACTATAAAAGAAAAAGTATAGAAAACTGTTTTAATTTAATTATACATGACGTAATAAAACATCATATTTTTTTTCAGCGAAAAAAGATGTTTCATGTCCGGAAAAATTGTTATTTACGTTACTTCCAAACTTGCAATTTTTTATGATGAACATTAAACTACAAAATAATCTGCATCGATTTTTCGGAGAAGACTAATTCAACATTAAACTTCAGACATAACTGATGAATAAGACATAAACTCAAGTATGGTTTCACTGTAATAAATTTACGTGTATGACGTCACATCATAAGAAAAGAAAACTACCTGTTTATACATATTTTACAAATAAGGCCTGCAGTGAGCATTTGATGTCACTTTGCAATGCTATCTATACAATGCTACTTGTTCATGGCATAAAAGCAAAGTGCACAAATAATAAAGAAAACCAATCACATATTGTGATAAATGTGCATGTAGAATACATTACTATGTAAAAAAAACAACTTTACAAACAACTTTAATGTTAACAGGACAAAATTTATTGACTTAACACTTTTCTCATCATGTTATATTCTATTATGCAAGTTTTAATTGCAAAAAATGAGCGACTCTAAAATTTAAAGACATTACTTCAAATTTCTTTCACATCACTTGACATGTTGACTAGATAACACAACACTCCTAAATGTTTTATGTTAATGGAATAGAAATATCACAATTACATTTTAAACGGATATAACATTGCATCCGTAAATTGTAGTAATAAATATGGACGCTGTATTGAGTATGAATAAAATATATCTCTTTTATATGCCATTTTACAATTTCTGTTGAACAAATACATATATTTTATGTAATTGTGTTTTTACATTTAATAGTTTGATATTCTATTTGATCTTACCCGTTTTTTACAGAATTTTTAACATTCAACACTTATGTTTTAGTAACGAAATCATGGTTACGTAAGTTATACTAGTGGTTTAAATTAGGAATAAAACAGTGTATAACTACAGTGTTTAATTTGTAAAAAGTATTAGTGATTTATCAGGATGAATCGTTGTTGTGCAAAATACAATTGTAAGCTACGTAGATTACACACGCATTATCTGTGCAATCATAAGGAAGTTTAAGGAATTTTGATGAAATTGGGTAATACGTATTTAGAATATGACCTACCTTTTTATCAAGCGAAATGACATAACTTTATTTGTTTAAGCACTCTGTGTAACCTATCATTTTTGTAAAAACGTTGTTTTTATATTACATTTAAAAAGTCACGTAATATACACCAATTCGTGCAGTCTGAGTTATTTAAAAACCCTTCATAGAACTTAAGATGGATCATTTACCAACTAATTTTATCTCATTAAAAACCATCATTATACATGGAAGAAAAAGTGGAGATAAAATTTATAAAAAAAACGTAGGGTAACGTAGTTTAAATGTCCGTTGCTCACTTATGCCCTCTCCCTCTGAGCGTAAACATATCTCATTTTGTGGCGTTTCGCTTAAGCTTTGGGAAAATTATATCCTTCATAATTGCCCCCGGGGCTGGGGAGCAGGGTCAACTGGCAGCTTAAGGTCTATCTATTATGGATGGATCGGGTACCGAGGATGCAGAGGACTAGAAATTGTAAAGTGAAGGGACACATGTAAAGGAAATTAAAGATGCAGCAGACAAAGTATGAATATATAAAAATGCATTTAATAAGAACATGCTTGGTGAAAATCCTTTACTTCATACTATTATTTAGAAGGTTTCAGCGCAAAACAGAAATTGTACTGTGCTTTTATTGATTATGAAAATGCTTTTGACCCTGTTATACACGATGCTTTGCGGATTAAATTAGTTCCGTCTGGTACAAGTAGTTAAATGATAACCATGCTTATGTCCCTATATGCAAATGTTGAGGCGTGTGTTAAACATATGTTATATTCAGAACTGTTCGATATATCTCTTGGAGTGAAACAAGGGGAACCTCTTTCTCCTCTTTTATTTATTTTGTTTATTAATGACATTCGGGAGTATTTAGATTTTGAAAATCTAACCCAGAACGATATAATTAAGCTGTTTCTATACACGTTACTAATTGCTGACGACATTGCTCTGTTCACAACTGACCCTAATAGTCTTCAAGCACAACATGCAATACATAAATATTTATGCAAGTTGGGTCTTGAAAATTAATCTAAAAAACTAAAATATGTATTTTTGAAAAATGAAAAACATTGAATCGCTTTGTTTGGTCCATTGATAATAATGTTGTCGAAACAATGGATATCTTCTGTTATTTGGGTAGGTATTAAATTCAATTACAATGGAACTTTTTGTAAATGCAGTTAAAGCGCTGAAAGATCAAGCTTTGAAAGCATATAATCACATTGTATCAATTTTTGGTAGAGTTAAACACGACGTTTAGACTAAACTCTTATTGTTCGACTCTATGATTGCTCCTATTCTTATGTATGGTTGTGAGGTTTGGGGTATATGTGACATGAAATAGGTGGATAAACTCCACCTTAAATATTGTAAAAAAAAACATTATTGGAGTTCGCTCTCAAACTTCTAATGCTGCTCTACTAAGAGAGCAAGGACGATTCAGAGCACTTAAAGTTTGGTGCAATATCAAATCTTCCCCAACCTCGCTTATAAATAATATATATTGTGAAAAGTTAATGATGTTAGTTTTGTTTACTGCAATGCTAAGGATAACTGGTCTAAATATATGAAGAATGTGTTAGACACCCTCGGTTTTAGTTATGTTTGGTCTTCTGATCATATATCAAATTGTTGTTTTATATCGTTAAGACAACGCCGCCACGATCAATATGTAAAACACTGGACTGACACCATTCATTCACTACCGAAGTTAAATTATTATAAACAACTCAAGTTAAATTTTGAATTTGAAAAGAATCTCGATTTCATAGAAATATAGAATTGCATTAACGGGGTTGCGACTATGTTCTCACATTCTTGAAATTGGAGTTAGAAGTTACAATCTGAATTTTATTTTTTGCTTGCTTGTCCTTTTTTATGACTTACGTCTACAATTCAATGTTTTCAATTCGTGGAATACCTTGAATAAATTTAGGGTATTAATATCCTCAAAAGCACAAACAATATAAGACATGTATCTTAATACATTTACAATGCTTTTCAACGACGTTCTGCCAGTATTGACGCAGTTGCTTCATAGTTAGATATTACAATCAAGTAAATTGTTATTGTGTCTATACTATGTACGTGTGAAATGTTTTTTGTTAGTTTATTTTGTATTTGTCACCTTTTAAATTTGTGTACATTTCATCCTATGTGTATGTTTATGGCCAAAGGCTTATGTATTGCCGATATTGCAAATTAACTTGGAACTGTAATCTTACTCTTCTTAGGAACTGGGTCTGGTAGCTGTATGGACAAGTTATCCAACTGCGCTGCCTACACTCAAGATGCGTGCACGGGATTGTACGAGCAATGGGCACGTGACAACTGCGCACACTACTGTAACCTCTGTCCAGGTAATTGGTACCTGTTTGTACATACACTTGCTTTAAGACCTCGTGAGAACCATCTTCCAAACACCCACTGTTACTGTAGACAATTAGTCATTGTCCGTCGCCCGTCGTTGGCGTCGTCGTTAAGAACTTAAGAGGTGTTTTAAGTTAAGAAAATGTGTTATATTCTGTTCTCTGCATATGATGTAAAGTAATTGACAAAACATTTGTTGTAACCGCTGTTTCAGCGACGGGTTCTGGTGGTGTAATAACCGGATCCGGTACCGCGGCACCGGGCACTGGGACTGGAACGGGAACCGGCACCGGCACTGGCTCGGGATATGTGGGATACAGTGAGTATTTTAAACTCCTCCTTTATTTAAATAGACTTCTTATATCAATAAGTCTGAAACTTCCTGACATTTTATACATTCTAACGTTATGATTCTAAAACATAAACTATATCTAAAGTATTACAAAAGCAGTCTAAATTTCTGACTGTTCATTGAGAGTAATTGTTAAAGCGACAATATATTCACCATTGCAGTTATTCGCCCGAGGTCATTCAATGATATTCTTAGACAAAATCAATCTCTTTAAAATCATATCGTGATGTTCGCTTTATTTCACTACGCAGTATGCGATCAGAGAACATGACTTTGGAGGCCATTGCCGCCGTAAAACGATTACTTGGGATCTGATTTTAATGACATTTGGACAGAGTCAGCAGTGTTTTGTTGTATTTTCAGGTGGCGGTTGCGTATATAAGGGTCGGTATTACGGAGCTGGTGACCATTGGTATGACGGCTGTACATGTGAAAACGGACAGACGGGCTTCTACAGGTGTGGAGATAGGTAAGAGAAAACCAAGGGATAGGTTCTTTTTAATTTGTCCCATTCGGGAGCGGCTTGTCTTAAATAGGAGATGTATATGGTAAGTATATGATACATGTATATATAACTAGCACAGGCTGAAGAGTCGTTAGGGAGAGGTCTGTCTTGAAAAGGGAATGTATTACCTGTACAGGCTGAGCCATCGGGAGAGGCCTGTCTTGAATAGGGAATGTATTACCTGTACAGGCTGAGCCATCGGGAGAGGCCTGTCTTGAATAGGGAATGTATTACCTGTACAGGCTGAGCCATCGGGAGAGGTCTGTCTTGAATAGGGAATGTATTACCTGTACAGGCTGAGCCATCGGGAGAGGCCTGTCTTGAATAGGGAATGTATTACCTGTACAGGCTGAGCCATCGGGAGAGGCCTGTCTTGAATACGGAATCTATTACATGTACAGGCTGAGCCATCGGGAGAGGCCTGTCTTGAATAGGGAATGTATTACCTGTACAGGCTGGCCATCGGGAGGGGTTTGTCTTGTATAGGGAATGTATTACCTGAAAGGTTTGTCTTAAATAGTGAATGTAATACCTTACAGGCTGAGCAATCGGGAGAGGGTTGTCTTGAATAGGGAATGTAATACCTGTACAGGCTGAGCCATCGTGAGAGGTCTGTCTTGAATCGGGAATGCACTACTAGTACAGACTGAGCCATGGGGAGGTGCTTGTTTTGAATAGGGAATGAATTACTTGTACAGGCTGAGCCATCGGGAGAGGCTTGTTTAGAATGGAGAATGTATGACTGGTACAGTCGTCTGGGCCATCGGGAGAGGCTTGCCTTGAAAAAGGAATGTGTTTTAACTAATTCAGGCTAGTATGTATAAATAGTTCAGGCTGAACAACGGGAGGGGCTTGTCTTGAATATAGAATGTATTATTTGTGCAGACTGAGCCATCGGGAGAGGCTTGTATTCAATAGGGAATGTATAACTAGTACAGGCTGGGTCATCGGGAGGGGCTTGTCTTGAATAGGGACTCCTAAAACAAGTTCCTGTTTGATGTGGTTCAGGCTAGGTTGCTCCAATAGAATCAGATTACAATATTGGCATAATAAATGGTAGTTGGTGAAATTCAATTGCGTTAGTAACCGTGAGGGCTTGGTAGTTATTACTAAGGAGATTTTAAAGCAAGTTTTGTTCATGCTTCTTAAATATGTTTATATGTTAATGCAATTTGGCAGACGGACAAAACATGTTTCGTCTTGTATGAACAATTAAGCCAATGACTTTTTAAACCCCAATATTGACATGCTTTATCACAATCAGGTGTCCCACGTATAATTTGGCGGCGGGCTGCGTATTGAGGACGGTTGCTGAACAGTGTTGCGGTGTACCGGACTGCACGGGAGCCACGGGCACAGGGACAGGCACCATGACCGGTACGTGTTGCAACATTACCGGAATTTGGATACGTACTATTACTTTTGTACTATGAGCACCATATATAGGAAAATATCTACATTCGCAGTCGATTTTTTGAACGATAAATTTTGCGCTCTTTTTGCATGATCCGTTCGACCCTTCGTGACCTCTTACTGACCTGGGGCATGCATATGTAAAACACGAATTAAAAACACTCTCGAAAGTATTCTTTCCTTTATTGTAATTAAATCGCGGAAAAATAAAATGATAAATTTGTGAAAAGGGGAAATGTAAATATAAGCATCGATCCTTATTATTTTTTCCTTTATGCAGTTTGAACGATTTTGCACGGAAAAGAAGAATCACTCCGTAATACCTTTAAAAGCTGTGTAGTTTAATGTCATAACATTATCTTTCGCATTTACTTTATATTTAAATCTTGCATTTTATTGATAGTGTTTATTGCACGTATGTAGAACATTACGGTTTGTGGCGGATCCGGGGTCTAGTTGTAACACACTTGACTGTCAATCCAGAGGTCGTAGGTTCGATTCCCCGCCGCACCACTAAGAATATTTCTAATCGTCTTCCGCCAGGGACGTTCAATGGAGGTCATACACTGGTGCACGTTAAAGAACCAGGGCTACATTCTGTCAGTGCACTTTGCTCCAAAAACCTAATATGACTAACAATCTTATCGGAGCACTCGCCGAATGGACCTTGCCCAAGTGTGAGAATAAATAAGCTTACACACCACCTGTGTAGTTTGTATTTTGAGTTGGCCTGTGGTCTTACAGGTCAGACGACCGGCTGTTACTACAAGAACAACGTGTATACGCAGAGCCAGACGTGGAGGGACGGGTGCGACTATAAATGTGAATGTACCGACGCCTCGATGGGACGATACAGATGCACTGCTCTGTAAGTTGGTCACCTGCTGGTTTCAAAGGCAATGGCAATGCAGCACTTTTATAGAACCCAAGTCTTAATACAAATTATATGAGAATTTAAGTAATTCCGCCATTAAAATTAAAGAAATGAAGACCGCCCCAATTTCATAAAACTTCTTAAGCTTAACAGGATTAAAATGGCTTATATCAATATGCCAATATACATACTTAGATATAAGGGACTTAAGAAGTTTCGAAACATTAGGGCCTGGGGCCGCATTGATCAAGTAAATTTGTGAATATTTCGAAGTTAGTGTACATTTCGTAGTATTTGACAACGATTATTTAAAACACACTCTACTTTACATGAAATTTATTCATATACATTATATTGTTTAAACCATTTTCTTGCTTATTTTCATATTTTCATGTACAAATATTGTCTGTTTTCTTTCAATTCAACAAAAAGGCTATTTTTCACTAATTTAAAAATTGTCACTAAGATGCATTATGCATACGATCCCCTCGGGCGGTATTTACAAAGCATATCAGTGAGTAATTGTAAGAAAATCAATATAATATTAGAAGATTATTTCAAGAAAGGGTATATTTTTATGAACTTTATGCATATGCATCTATTCGTGTCCATATTTTGTATACAAACATTGTTAGTTTCTTTTCCTTAAAATGCAAGTTGAAAAAAGGACAACTTTCCATTTAGTTCAAAATTTAACATAACGACCATTGTTCCGCCATATCCGACACTATTTACACAAGAATGACAACTCGAATTAACTACTTATCCATGCCATTATGTTCTCCTATGAATGTCGCACCGCAAAATCCATGAACAATTGTGTCGTCGTTCTTGCCCACCAGTATCATTATTTGCGGCATACATGGATTAAATCTGATCTTAATCGCGTGAACTTTCCAAATGCAAAAATGATTGACCAAATTTAATATTTATTTCTTCACCATTAACGTGTAACAAGAACCTATACTGATATGCTTAAATACACATGTAGATCAGGCTGGTATTCAATGTTGGATCTAAGAACGATGTAGCTAATCGGATTAATGATTATTAATAACTAACCAATAGAGTGAATTATGTCAAATATGAATGACTGTAAGATTGATTTGATATGCATAATGAATACAACCCCTGTGTCATTTTGACAAGTGCTAGAAACTTTACTTTCACGGTAGATCATATCTTTGAATATTATCCCAAGTTTCCTGGACTCCTATTATTTATTTTATGTCTCTTTACACGTGCTTGGGTGTATTGTAAGCCATGGATATGTCTGTTCTTCAAGTCTTATATCATTAACGTCCTTCAGTTTGCTAAATGAACATTTTTCTCTTAACAGATGTGTGGTGTGGAACCTTCCCCCGACCTGCCACTGGGACGCTCCAGCCCCCGGAAAGTGCTGCCAGACTCCCAACTGCCCTTCAGATGTCGTCCTAAGTTACCCACCAGGCTATACGGTGGAATAAGAAACGCTTCACGACGTTTTCAAGACGTTCGGTCACTTTTATAGTTTTTTTTTGTACAAAAGTTATGAGTTTTAATTGTCTGAGATTTTTCTTGAAATATTTGTTCATTGTGTTTTGTAAATAAATTACAAGATGTTGAAATGTTCCTGTTCTGTTTGTTTGTTTATTCTTTTAATAATGTTACTTTGCGTTGGGTGTTGGTTCGATTAAAGCGACACTCTTGTTAAAAATCAATACATATACATGTATAACAAACATGAGTGATAAACCTTTATCTACTTACTTAATAATTCTTCTATGGAAAATATAACTTACTGATAACAAGATTGTAACCGTGTACTTAAAAGCTAACAAAGGCAAAATAATGAGTGATCAAAGATTTACCATGAAATTCTATCATCTCATAAGGTAGAATACCGTGTTTTCTGCATCTTTCTTTCAAATTAAACTCAATATCCTTCATAAGAACCATTGTTGTTTTTTACATGTATTCATCATTTTTGGTATACTTAAACAATTGTATTAACTATGGTAAATCTTATTTGGGTGTAAGAGTGCTTCTTTAACGAGACTGAACAACTCCAGTTGCGATATAATGCTACCAAATGCATAGATTTCATCGATATCTTTTTTACTTCACATACATCTATAAAATAGGCTTCTAAGCGCAAACTCTGTAAGTTATTTGTATACTGATAATTATTTTTTAGGGAACAACACAGTAGTTATTTACAAATGTTAGGCTCCCAAATAGACAAAACGCTATGAGATGACGCATAGTTAAGTTTATACTTAAGAGATGTTTAAACGGTTTGCAACATTATATTTTAAACTCAGTTTCACAACAACAACAATGTCTCCGTACATGAGAGACGGGGTCCTGGGTGGGGTTCGGGCGGGTGGTGGGGGAGCAAAAGAAACAGGCGAATAAGCGAAAACACAACGGATTCCTATGTTGTACACTGTCAGTAAATGTCGGTCATGTTAGGTCAAAGGTTTGTACGCATTTTTTTAAAATAAGATTAAAGGGACTAGACACCAGATGATACAATTGCAAGAAGAAAAGAAAATAGTCGAACACTTACATAACATTGACATCGTTTATACATCGTATTGAATCTAACTTACTGATCTATCACATCGCAAACGACACTTGCATCTTTCGCAGATTTTGCGCATTTTTTAACTTCGAAAGTATGCTTATTAATGACAGGCTTTGATAAATTACCGCTTCAAATGGCCCCATTCAGGAAAGGATACTAACACATTCATAAGTTTACAAAATGTTACCATATTTTTAATATAATTCTTTCAAGAAATATATTGTATATATGTAGCATACGTTTATAGACCTAAATATAAAGATAATGCGACTTATCTTTATCTAAAAGTAAACATATTGGATACTCAACAACACTGCTAAACGAAAAGCCCTCTTTTCCCCTGTAAGTAATCACTGTTTTCTCTCCTGCACCTCTTATACCATCCAAAATGCTACCCCTGTGTACCCTCCGTTAATACGGATGTTCGGTAGCAGTCAATCGTTTAGTCATCAATCGATTGTTCATCGTAAGATGCGAATCGGGGATTCCAAATTTCTATCTATAAGGCATTGAAGGTAAATTTCGGCAATATCTGTCTCTAAAAAATATAAAGCTATTGTTTTTGTTAAACAGGTACTATGTTACGACTGTTTCTTATATAGGGCCAATTTAAATTCGAAACTGTGCTAGAAACACCCTACCTTTCAAATCTGAAGCTAAGCTTTAAAGCTGTACTCTCACAGATTGAACGTTTTGACACCTGCGTAAATATCTGCAAACTAATGGTAAAAGACTGCTGACTAAAGATCCGTCCCAAAATTGATGTTTTATGCATTTTTCTTAGTAACGGTTTAAGCCATAAAACATTAAATTTGGAATGGAAATATGAAGATCTGCGATCTGATTTTTTGTCAGCATCTTTAATCACTGGTAAGCAGATATTTACGCAATATTTTCCAATTCCAAGACAATTTTTTTTTTTTAAAAAAATGGAAAAACGGTAAATCTGTGAGAGGGCAGCTTTAAACCTGATGTCTGCAACCCGGTGTTAATCAATCTCCAACGCAGTGTTCTCAATAATTTACATTTCATTTACCAAAATAACGTTTTTTTCTATTGACACGGGATTTTCATGTTGTGTACTCAAACACCTTAGCGATGTATATTCATGTGTTCGTTCATTATGCTCAGACCAGAGTTTCCCCAGATCAATGGCCTATGTGAGGTTGAAGTGATTCCAAATTCCTACCACTCTGGCAATATTCATGTTAATTGAACATAAACTCGTGAATGCCTCGAACATGAGCCATCACAGCATATTGAGGTATAAGGCAATGCTCACATGTTAATGTGCTCAAACCAGACTTTTCCGAATACAATGGTATATTTGAGGTTGAAGGGATTCCAAATGCCGACCACTCTTGCATAGTGGCAATAGCCATGATAATTTTAAGCAAACGTGTCAATGCCTAGAACATGAGCCATGAAAGAGTATTATTATTATCTATACTTCACATTATAGGCCCTGAACCTAGTTATCATTACACTTTCTGTTAAGGACCTCTTAGTCGAATAATCGGGTCAGTTCGTCCCAAAAATGGCTTTTGCAGCAGCAAAGTTCAATTTTCGAGCTCTATTTTCGGCTATTCAGTACAGCAGCTCCAGCGAAATAAAATTGATCATAAAGTAAGCCTCGTGGCCTAGTTCATCCCTACACTTATCGTTATGTCCCCGAGGTAAAATATTTGGGTCAGTTTGTCCCTATCCCGCATTGCCTGCCTAAAATCCTAGGGTATTCACATGTGCCATCACCTAGGGCCAGGTCTCGGCTACACAGTGACATAGGCCCCTATGGTCCCCTTGCTCGTTTCTGCGAGAACGAGCCTTACATGTATGGTAGGGGTCAGTAGGGCTTATATTGCCCATATACGCACAATGTTGGGCTAAGGACGGGGCCAGACTAAAATCCTCGTAGTATTAACAGTTTCCCCGAATGTATCACACCGCCAGGTAACCCTTGGATACAGTGCCATTGGTCCCCTTGCTCGTTTTTAAGGCATCCGCACCATAACAGTGTCTGAATATGGGCCAAATTGGCATGGGGGATCGAGTTCATGTCCCTTTCCCGCATAGCCTGCCTAAAATCCTAGGGTATTCACATGTGCCATCACCTAGGGCCAGGTCTCGGCTACACAGTGACATAGGCCCCTATGGTCCCCTTGCTCGTTTCTGCGAGAACGAGCCTTACATGTTTCTTCGAGAATATTGCATGTCCTCTTATTGTATAGATTTTGATGGTGATACGGTGCTAGCACCGCATCACCGCGGTGATATGGGGATACGGTGCTACGGTGCTAACTTCACGCACATGTTTAAATGATATAAATAAGGAGAGAAGTCTTAAATGTAGGGTTGTTTCCGATTTTGTAATGGTGTGCGTGTGTGTGTGGTGGGGCGGCTGGGGCGAGGCGGGCCTTAGCTTCACTCCTTTTTTGTTTTATGTACAAAATTATGACAGATATACCAGTTACCTTTATCACGAAATTACGTCAATATAAAAAATAGTGCGGACCTTAGCCTTATCTGAATCACAGTGGCTTGATGACAAAGGCTCATTTAAGTCACAATAAATGATTTCAACTAGCCAAAATGATATTTTATACATATTTGAACATGTATATCACCAAAATAATACATTGCCATAAACATAGAATGAGATTTGACAAAATTAAAAATTCTCTATACTGTAATATTTTTGAATTTGAAGGAGAAAAAAAATAAGCTCAAAAGCACCATATCGTCCCCCGTCCCCCTCCCATCGTATTAAACTATTTCAAGTTCTGTTCTGAGAGAGGTGCGAATGTCAAAAGGTTGTGCCACTAAGTAACGCCTCCTCTAACGTAAATTTCTGGACCCGCCCCTGTTTCATACATGACTTGAATGTTTTGGTTACTCATGTGAACTATTTTATTCCACCTTTCAGCTACATATCTGGCGGAACCCGCACTGACCGCGCCCTCAAGTATGTGGAGGCGAACAGTTTCACCCACGCCGCCGGCGACAGAGCGGGAGTCGCCAACATCCTCATTGTTATGACAGACGGCAAGTCGAACGTGCCGGTGGAAACCGTCAAAGAGGCTGCAAGCATTCATAGTCACTTGAACGCTAAGGTATGCACATGGATACAATCTTGTAATTCATCAGTCAGTTGTGACCACGGCCCCCAAAGGTCCGGGGGTATACCGGGGTTAGCGGGGGCGTGTTTTTACCTTCCAGGTGGCTCCGCAGAGCCGATCGACGGCGGTAATTTTGGTTTTGCGCCGAATATAGCGGGGAATCGGCCTAACCTAGGATGTCCCCGAGGTGCGGGGGCATTTGGCGGGCCGCAGCAGTTTGTTCCCGCAGGGCGGGGATTTTACCCGGGATTGACTGGACCGAAAGTCAAAGTCCCCGTTGTTCCCCGGACTTGGTGGTGGTGGTGGGGGGGGGGGGGGTTACAATTGGCTGGTGCATAAAGAACTTTACATTTTGGGTCTTTACTTTGCAGCTCCAAGTTATAAAAACATTCACATTTAACTCGACATTGTTAAAGACATCAAAATATAAATAAGTATTCTAAAAACTTATGCTTTAACTGTTAGATCGCGGATTTCAGATTTTCGCGATCGGTATTGGATCCGGCGTGGACAAAGCAGAGTTGCAGACGATCGCCACGGACAGCCATCACGTGTTCGAAGTGAGCAGTTTCGATGCCCTCAACACCCTACAGGCCGAGCTGAAGAGAACAGCGTGCAGAAGTACGTATCGTCTACCTTAAGCTAACCTCAACACACACTCTTCACGGAACTTGGTCGGAATGTGTGTATTAATGGAATCTAGGTCAAGTACGAGTATGAACTGTGCTGGGTAAATAGTAGGTCACTAGGTGAAATAATACAAACAATAACCCGGTTTGCACTCTACAGTATGTACTTAAGTGTCAAACCGATCTTACTTAACACTTGACCAGAAGATTAAGAGTGGTTTATTGGTTATGTCCGATCACATACTCAATCGTTGCACATTGAACACCACGTTAACCTTTTAGATGCCACATTTCTATTCAGTTAAACATTGAAGGACTATATAAAGTTAAAGGTTAGATGACTATACAAAGTTCAAGGTTAGTGGACCATACAAAGTTCAAGGTTAGCTGACTATACAAAGTTCAAGGTTAGCGGACCATACAAAGTTCAAGGTTAGCGGACCATACAAAGTTCAAGGTTAGCTGACTATACAAAGTTCAAGGTTAGCGGACCATACAAAGTTCAAGGTTAGCTGACTGTACAAAATTCAAGGTTAGCGGACCATACAAAGTTCAAGGTTAGCTGACTATACAAAATTCAAGGTTAGTGGACCATACAAAGTTCAAGGTTAGCTGACTATACAAAGTTCAAGGTTAGCTGACTATACAAAGTTCAAGGTAACCCCTTGGTTCAATGAAGGCTTACTACATGGTCCTAATGTTTGCGAGTTGGTTCCGCGGTTTTAGTGTATGCGCTGCAATGGATAAACAAACCAATATACATATACCTGGGATACAAAACAGTTAACAAACGTGAGCGCTTGTTAACCAGTGCAGATGTCATGCTGAGTAAACAGTAGGTCACAATGTCGTGTTTAGAACAATCTTGTTAACGTTTTAAATGCCATATTTTCTGCTTCAGTCTTGTTCATATTAATGAGAAATAACATTGATGGTGTGTTTGTATATACAGTTGAGCGATATAGAGACTCAATGACCTTTGAAAGTACAGTAGCCGTGCAAGCTAACGCGGCACTGTGCTCCTACCGTTTTTATAATATATCGTTTACGTATATTATAAACAATTCGGAACTCCCCGGAACCGGCGAAAATACCTCAAGCCTCAGAAAGTTTGAGCCAACCGGGAATGCTTACGTTCAGTATTAAGAAATCGGTCCTTAACATTCAGTTTGAGCCAACGGGAACGGTTAGACTGTACTTAATAAGGTAGTAAAATTATATATTAAAATTGCCCGTTAATCATAGTGTTCTAGTATTGATAAAAATATTTCAATTGACGGAGCTTGGACAACGTGGTGATCATACTCCCCGTGCACAAAGTCCTGCGGAAGCGGCACTCAGTTCCGTGAGCGCTCCTGCACCAACCCGCGCCCGGCTAACGGCGGAGCAGACTGTACCGGAAACGCCAGAGAGAATCACGCGTGTAACACAGCCGCCTGCCCAACGGCACCTCCACCGACAACCACGGTTCAGACGCTCCCTCCAGCCACAATGGCTACTGGTACGCATCTGTTCAAAGTTCTCTGCATACGTGTAGGCATGCATCCTGATACTCGCTGCTTAACCTTTATTAACGGCCTTACGAGTTGCATATTCGTTGAAAATAAAGGCACGTGCTTCCCTTGATCGACAGGGATATTCAAATATCGATTCTAACTGATGTTATGAAGACGAAGTTCCAAAAACTCAATGATCATTATAAACGGTAGACACTCTCATGCATTGCTCATTTTTAGACTATCTGCGCATGCGCGCAGGTAGTCTTAAGACCGCAAATTCCAAAGAACTACTTCTATTCCTGTCGTTTTAACCCATTTTTTTTGTCTCAATGAGCTCTATGTTTAGCAGAATGACGACAAAATCATAAAAATAGATTAGTTGTATTGCGTTCCGAGTATGAGTTCTTGCGTGTTCGGCTATTTCCGCGCTGTATTTCTGTATCCCGGCGTTTTATTTTTAGCAGGACATAACTATTTTTATATGGTTGTTGGCAAAGTTCCTTAAACATCAAGGCAATAAAAGTTTTAACCATAAACAATTCATGTATACGAAAAAGTGCATTGTACATCTTACAGTTGTCGGCGAAAATCCTTTAACACGATGGCAATAAGACCATAAACAATACACGTATACGAACTCGTTTGTGCATCTTAAGTTGTTGACAAAGTTCCTCAAAAACGATGGTTAGTATACCATAAACAATAGACAATCTCACACATTGTTCATTTTAGGTTGTGTTGAGCCCGCGGACATTGTGTTCATCTTGGACGCTTCCGGAAGCGTCGGGGCTTCGAACTTCCAGAAAATGCTGGGCTTTGTCAACACCCTGGTAGACGGGTTCCCGATCGGGCCCACGCAGACTCATATCGGACTGCTGACCTTTGACACGAAGGTCTACAACCAGTTCCATCTGAACAAGTACAACGACAAGACCGCCATCAAGAACGCAGTTACAAGCACTCAGTATGTTTTACTCATACATTTGTATTAAACGTTAAAATGACGTCACACTTTAATATGCAACCAAAAAAAAAATGATGATGATGATGATGATGATGATGATGATGATGATGATGATGATGATGGTGATGATGATGATGATGGTGGTGTGATGATGATGATGATGATGATGATGATGATGATGATGATGATGATGATGATGATGATGATGATGATGATGATGATGATGATGATGATGATGATGATGATGATGATGATGATTATGATGGTGGTGGTGGTGATGATGATGATGATGATGATGATGATGATGATGATGATGATGATGATGATGATGATGGTGATGATCCTTGAGATATCGCCTGAATAGTATTCATCATTAATTCACCAGGTACACATCTGGCACAACGCACACGGCTGAGGCGATCAAGTACGCCCGGGAGACGTCCTTCTCCACCGCCAACGGCATGAGGGCAAATGTCGCCAAGGTCGCTATCATCGTCACTGACGGTTCGTGACATCTGCTTACACTGATATATGGCTTAAAACTTGTGGGTTTCGATTGAGTTTAAAAGGAGTATTTCTTCATTTACTTAAAACGAGCGTTTGTCCATAATGTAAAAATAGAGAAGGTATTTGTCTACCAATCGATATATGTTGCTGCGTTAACATATCCAGCACTTTTATACTGATGATCTTCATACGCAGGCAAATCCAACAACGCCGCTGCCACGGCTTCAGAGGCAGCCAGCCTGCGCGCACATGGTATCACCGTGTTTGCGGTAGGTGTTGGGGCTGGCGCCCAACAGAGCGAGCTGAATTCAATGGCAACGGACCCGGACAGCTCCCACGTGTTCCAAGTGGACAATTTCAACAACCTCGCCAACATCAAGACCTCGCTTTCACACCAGGCGTGTGAAGGTTTGTAGCGTTCAACGATCCTAATTGGCTTATTCCGTGTTATCTTAAAGATGCACTCTCACTCCCAAATAAGATGTACTACCAGTAATAATATTGTGTTTTAATATTCCAAAAAGGATGAATAAATGTCAAAATGTGTATAAATTGATTTTGAATAAGACTGTCAATTTAATTATAACCATTGCATCACCTTTTAATTGATGATACTTAAGCTATGAAGTATTAACCTTTTTGGATGACAGTTAACGTCAACGTCACAGTAGGTACGCTCACATATACATCTCATGTTTTTATTAATATAGATTTTTTTAAATAGTCAAAGTGGTAACGTTGCCGCCGACGACGCCTGCTCCGAAGGCGGACTGCCAAGCCCAGGCGGACATTATGTTCCTGCTGGACTCTTCCGGTTCCGTGGGCTCCCCCAACTTCCAGACAATGAAGGGCTTTGTCCACGACATGATGAACAGCTTCAACATCGGGCCTAACGCCGTCCAGGTGGGCGTGGACACGTTCCAGACGAGCGTCAAGGCAGAGTTCTACATGAACACGTACCAAGACCGCCCGAGCGTCCAACAGGCCATCAACAACATCGCTTATCACTCCGGCTTGACCCACACTGGCGAGGCTCTCCGATTCATGCACACTGACAGTTTCTCCGCCGCGCACGGTATGCCAGTTGAACGTTTTTATGCCAGTTAATTGTATTGTCCTGTCCTCTCAGACAACATCATAAAAAGTTTGTTTTTTCACACAATGACAGTTTGTGTATTTCAAATATAATCACTGCGTCATATCAGCATGCAAATTCGATAATACTGCGTGCATTAATATCTATTTGCAGTCTGTTAAAAAATAAAATCATAAACACTGAGATTAAGAAAAATAATGGAAACTCTATAATCGCTGAAGCCTAATATACAAGTAACCAAGATCCTTTTTAAAGCTGCACTCTCACAGATTGAACGTTTAGACATTTTTTTTGTTTTAGAACGAACCATTTTTTGTGAAAGTCCATGGAAACCGGTAATATAAGACTGCTGCCAAAAATTAGATCGCAGATTTTTTATATTTCAGTTTAAAAATTGATGTTTTATGCATTTTTCACAAAACATATATTTTCGAACGGAAATATGATAATCTACGATCTGATTTTTTGTTAGCAATCTTATATCATTGGTTTGCAGATATTTACGCAAAAAATGCTCTTTCCAAGACAAAAAATAAAAAAAAAAGTTGTAAAAATGGTAAATCTGTGAGAGTGCAGCTTTAAAAGCACATCGATCAATACAATACATGCACTAAACGAGAAACTCATTATTAAACTATCGGCATTAGTCAATGTGTAGGTAACCGACTTAAAAATCATCTTAAAACGATAATAAATTACAATATAACATGTTCCCACACCAAGGTGACAGAGCCAATGTACCCAACATCGCCATCGTGGTCACTGACGGACAGTCAAACAACCCGACCCTCACGGCTGCGGAAGCGAAGGCGGCCAGGGACGCCGGCATAACCATCCTTGCCATCGGTGTCGGCCACGGTGTGGTGCGGTCGGAACTCAACGAGATCGCTTCTGACCCAGACAGTACCCACGTTTTTACTGCCGACTCGTTTTCTGCCCTGAGCTCCTTGAATGCCCTCCTGTCTACAAAAGCGTGTGAAGGTGACGATCTAAACATAAGTCTAAACACATAAACACACTGTATAATGAGTCTTCGGTTAACAAGTGTTTGCCATGTTCACTACCTTTCTATCTCTTGGTGATTGAAGAATAGTTTGTATAATGGTTGTGTATTTTTGAATGGTATTGAATTCCAAGGTTTTCTCTAGCCGTTTTTCTTATATTTTCATATAAATTTTCTTTTGTTCAATACAGTATCGAAACCTCATGCACAGCCGCATACCGCCCCTAACTGTGCGGCCAAGGCCGACGTCGCTTTCATTCTCGATTCTTCCGGAAGTATTGGTGCCACCAACTACCAAAAAATGCTCCAGTTCGTTCGTGACGTCACATCTAAGTTTGACGTCGGTCCAGACAAGGTGCGCATTGCAACGGAGAGTTTCAGCGACAGAACATTCCCACAATTTAATCTGAACAGGTAAATATTGAGATTTGAAACATATTTGCCCGTATGTTCCTTGTTCAGATGTTTACATTCACCTCGACAGTCCGAAAAAAATATGTCCGAAAAGAATATCCAAATTATATGCACTCGTCTTCGTAAATATGGGTAAGTTTTGATAACCGCGATTTAATTGCACGAATAAAATGAATTCCTTGCACGGACTGAATTGATAGAGAACACATTATAACGTGAACACTTTGTCTGGTATTTTGTGCCTATAAAACCTTGAGTCTGTCTAGCTGGTACTCTCGTATTAAAAAAAAAAATGTGTTAGGGGCGTTTACTACAGCCCGGGTAAGAACTAACGACACTTATATTTAGTGGCATCTATGTTTTATGAACACAAATTACCAGGTAATTCCATTTGTCCAGGTATACGACCCAGCAGCAGGTGGACCAGGCCATCGCCAACATCCCGTACAAGCAGGGAACCACCAACACGGGACAGGCTCTCCATGTACGTGTATATTAGTATTAACACGTCCATGTTCAGCGTTTAAAGTCATATATTTACCTTCGCCTAATATTTTGTATAGAAAATACAGGGTCATATTGTATATCCCGCTAGCGATAATGACGCTATTGTTTATTTCAGCAATTCGTTCTGATTGGACTCTGATTGACACGAAAGAAGTTATATAATTAACATGACTTGCTGCCTTCTTTTTTCACAATATACCATCACGCACGGTTATCGTAAAAGTATTAATTTTTATGTCATTTAAAAGTTACTATGGGACATCGGCCTTAATATAAACAATCACATAAAATGGCGTTGGCATAACGGTGTTGACGAGATAGGGACAAAGCTCTGTAATTTGAAGACCATTCCGGTAATTATGGTGATAATTATATCATTGCTGTTGCTGTTGCTGTAGTTGTAGTAGTAGAGGTTGTTGTTGTTATTTCACACCCGTTCGCCTTTTGTGTAACAGGACGCCTACACCACGATATTCAACCAGAACAACGGTGACCGTCCTGGCATACCCAACATCGCCATCGTAGTTACAGACGGACGGTCGACAAACCGACCTAACACTCTGGCTGAGGCACAGAAACTTCGCAACTCTGGCGTTCAGGTACAGCAGTTTTGTGGAAACAGTATTCTTCGTGTAACCTAAATGTTTTGTTTATTGAAGATACTCAGCTTTGATGCGTTTTGATTTATTCTATATCGCGAGTAGGTACGATTTTTATACCCCACCTGTAGGCAGTTATTTACGGGGTAATTCTGAAGACGGATTACATAAGATTTCACTATACTCCATTCCATATGTATTGTCAACTATCCTCTCATATTATTTGATTAATCGATCCCTGTATCTCGAAGAACATGTAATATGATAGACGGGCACCAAAGCACGTGCATCGTCCTTTTAACATTGATGTAGGTCAACTTCGTTGATGTTGTAAAAAGTGTATTGGGAACCTGAAACATCTTAGTTTCTATGATACAGGTGTTTGCTGTCGGTGTAGGTGGCGGTGTGGATACGTCGGAGCTAAACGCAATCGCGAGCGACCCGGACAGTTCCCATGTGCTTACCGTGCAGGATTTCAGCCAGCTTGCCTCGATCACCGCCTCCCTCAACAGCCAGGCATGCGCCGGTAGGTTTTGGGTGCCAGTTTGTTAAAATCATTAGAATATAACCTACATGTTCAGCCAATGGAATTTAAGATAGGCAATCATTTAGTTTTAGGCTTAATTATTAAGAATTTCAACTTTCGCGGGTGTTTAAAGGTCCGCCTACTGCCGCTCATCCGATACACTCTCCCTGCGTCAGATTTTGCGTTTAAAATGTATCAGCCAACGAGGTTGTATTCCAAGTCACATAGATAGCCTGAATTAAAATCTAATTGATTAAGAAGGGCTCGTTCGCGACGCTCGTTCCGCCTATTCTTAATCACAAGGATTTTAATTCGTGTCATTTAACTATTACTTATGAAGAAGAATTAACCGTGTTGATATCTTTTACAAATCCAAAGATTATATAAATGGTATTAAAGTATTCGAATGACAAAAATAGAAGAAAAATAACAACTGTTTAAACTCGACACTAAATTTTGGCGGATGGGTGACTGACTCAATACTATCAAATCATTAGCGATCCCCCCAACTGGCCAGACAGTGATGACAACGATTCCTCCGCACGCATGCCAGGACAACTTGCCAAACTGCAAAGCGTATGAATTACCCGGGGTGTGCACGAGCTACGCCGAGTGGTCGCACAGCAACTGCGCTGCAAGCTGTGGCTTCTGTCGTAAGTAATAAATGACTATATCATGTTAATATGTACATTTAGAGTTATTGTGTTTAATTTAGACCTTTTGCGTACACTTTAAAGCTGCACTCTCACAGATTGACCATTTTAGCAAACTTTTTATTTTATTTTTTGTCTTGTAATTTTATGCGTAAATATCTGCAAACCAATGATATAAGATAGCTGACAAAAATCAGTTCGAAAATTAATATATTATGGCTTAACGGTTAAAGAAAAATGCATTAAACATCATTTTTTTGAAATTAAATATAAAAATCTGCGATCTGATTTTGTATCAGCAGTCTTATATAACTGGTGTCAATGGATTTTCGCAAAAATTGGCTCGTTCCAAGACAAACATAAAATAGAATTAATGTCAAAACGTTTAATCTGTGAGAGTGCAGCTTTAAAGCTCAATGCCGATGTCCAAGACTACACAAATGAAGTGCACCGCCATCGAGCGTGTTGTATTTAACACATTCTTGTATATATACTAGCTAATATCATGTAGGGAACATCACTAAGACTAGATTCACTTTTATTTTTGATAAAATAAACACGCGTATTTACACTGTATTATAAGTAATACCAAAATTTGAAAACATAAGACGTCTTATGAAAGTGACATTTTTATTCAAAATCAATACAATCACATGTATAACAAACATCAATTTTGACTGATAAACCTTTGACTACTTACTAAATTATACATTTATGGAAAATGTTAACTACTTATAGTAAGATTCTAACCGTGTATTTAATAGCAGAAACCGCAAAAAAATATTAAATGATTGGTGAATGCTAAAAGATTTACTGTGATCTACTATAGTCTCATAAGGTTGAAATACCGTGTTTTATTAATTAAGCCCGGTATCCTTAATAAGAACCATTATATATATATATATATATATATATATATATATATATATATATATATAGTTTCGTTCACAAAACAGTAGAAAAAGAAAATGTATTAAAAATGTATCATATTACCTGTTCAACCAAAGTTGTGGCGACATGTGGAGCTCGAACCAATGACCCCCCCAAACAAATCTCGATGCTCTAGTTACTGAGCCATCTTGTCGACTTGTTTATCATATCCCAAACTCGGGTCACAAAGGAACATGATATACTTATTTATTTGCCAATTTTACAACGATGGATATTAAGGATATTAGCTGAGTGTGTTCCGTTTTCGCTTAAATTAGAAATTATCTTAAAATATAGAAGAAAGTATTGCATGAAAAACGATTATATTTTGTTCTTTCTAGTATTTTGAAATATTCTAATCATACGTATTGATTGTAAAGGTAAAAAAGCGTATCCGGCTGTGATTCATATTTTGTTCTTATGACGTTATTTATGTTTTCTGATGATACTAGTCTCGAATATCGATATAAAGCGATCCGTTAGTTTAAACATGCTTGGGAGCAGTTCAACAACGTTTTCCTCCAGAACTCAGCGGAAACTTTCATGACACCTGTTTTAGCATAAGTTGGCAACAACACTTTTACGACTATATTAAACCACAACTTGTACGTTTTGTTTAGAATCGGGTCTTATTACAAAGATATTTATTGACGCTTTGATTAAAATCACAAATAAAGTTGAAATGTAGCTGTGAAAGTAACTTGACATGATTGACAACATGTTTTCATGTTTGGAAATTCCTCAAATTGGTATCGCTGAAACAATGGAAGATAACAAATTGAAGACACCATCTTAACATTTTTAACTAATTAAGTAGAGACAATGTTTTATTAAAATTAATATTTTTGTCTTACGCCCAGTATAAAGCTTTATCTAAGTTTGATTTATTCCACAGTCTTAAAATTCTAACGGCTCCTTTGCGTAGCATCAAACGAAGCTTTATTTGTAATTAAATACTAACAACCTCCTACCATTACTAACATATTATTAGTAAACAAGTGAAATAACAATTACTTGAAGTAGTCTATATTACAAAAATGTATTATTGTGGACAGGTTCACAACGATACAGTTTCAAATGTTTATAAAGAGAACTGTTACAGCTTTAGAAATATGACAAAAATATTTAAATTTGAACTCAATTGACTCTCAGAAAACATAGCTCAGATCATTTTTTTTTTAAATGTATGAATGAATAGTGTACAAACATCAAGCTTAAAAATGTTTGATCTACACTACAAATGATTACCTATAACATATCAATGCCTGTTTCATTGTTTGGGCAATCAGTTTTGTTAAGTTTGGTAGGTACTTTATTATTTGATGTCTCATTTTGGCTCTTTTTTCAGAATGTATGACACTTAGTCAGATACCTTAAGGACTGTTGTCATGTGTAAACTAGTATAAGTGTTTACCAGCTTTACTATTAAGCTTTAGCTGTTATTTATTTATAGTTTGTTGATAAACATCCGTTGCCTTATTTTACTCATTTTCCTTTCGAGAGTAAAATAATATCTTATTTCGGACAAGAAAAACAAAATCATACGAGTACAATGTACATTTTTATATTGATCTCAATCATTAAAAAGGCACTTTTGAAGTGCATTGTACCTGCTGCTATGCTTTTACCACTTTTGCTTTCGAAGGTAAAAACATTTCAAACTCAGATTTATTAAACATATGCAATATATAGTACTGCTATTCTAAATATCTAAACATTTTTGTTAAAACTGTAACTTGATAACTGCATGCACTTGACTACTACTGTTTTTGAATGTTGTAAGGGCCTATGAGGATGGCCCCGACCCCATAGTCCCTATTACTGGGCAAATAAAAGAGGTCCTCGAGACCTCAAAAAGAAAACAAAGTTTGGTAGGAGACATAAAATAAGTATTTCAATTGTAAAAAAATAATAAATGACATGGTTGATGATAAATTCAGCTCATCTATGCAAATACGTCAACAACATTCTGTACGACTTTCATATCTACTTTTTTGATGATTGCCGAAATAAACACTTGCATTTGATCTCATCATTGATTGTAACCAAATGTTTTATTCCTAAGCGGCTATCACTTTGTTGTTTATTAAAAAGCTATTGAGTTATAGCACAATATTGGTCAAAACGCTTCTGCATTAGTACACTTACTCAGAGTTTAACAGCATCAGTTGATTTACAATATATACGTATTATTTTAACAATCTTGTTGTTTATTCTGCCTGTTATAACACATTAAACTTCAACGTGACAATGGTAGATCAAGTTTGAACTCACATGCTATTATATACAGTACCAATTCAATATGTTAAACAAAACCATTATTACATTCGAGATTGACCTAGATGCAACAAAAACGCCTGGATTTACCAGGGCCAAAATTTGGTTACAAGAATTCTATGTCTTCAGGGGTATTTATATTTCGGCATTATGTTGCACATAGTTCTTTCAATTCCCGTAAATGTTGTTTCGCAAATATTTGCCCATGTGTGCGTCCGGGAGGGTCCGTCTTTCACGATTTTGACTATCTGTCAAGGGTATGCGATCTTGGCTTAACATGGGCCTAATAAGGTCTACGGCTTTCATCGTCATCGCCTTACCTACATGTTGACTATAAATATCACCTAGTATTTTCCACATGACATTGCCGGGCCTCAAGGCTATAAATTCACGTTGATTCGTCAAACTTGGTACTTGGAAAATTGGGTTGGAAGAAAATGAAAGTTTCTCTGGTTCATTCATATAATAGTTCAGATTAGGCTACCAAAGTTTATATCGATGAAAAATCATGTTTAAAAATGAATGTGACATTTGACACAGTTTTCGAAGAGGGAAAAAAAACGATTCTGAAGAATGAGGTACACTGCCCTCTTTATGGAAAAATGCCATTTTCAAAGGACGACAGATGGTACTCACGAGTAGATTAACGGTACTCATAATGGTGATAGACTGTACACACAATGGTGATCGGCGGTACTCACAATGGTGATAGATAGTACTCACAACGGAGATAGGCGGTACTCACAATGGTGATCGGCGGTACTCACAACGGTGATCGGCGGTACTCACAATGGTGATCGGCGGTACTCAAAATGGTGATAGACGGTGTTCACAATGATGATAGGCGGTGTTCACAATGGTGATAGGCGGTACTCACAATGGTGATAGGCGGTGTTCACAATGATGATAGGCGGTACACACAATAGCTATAGGCGGTGTTCACAATGGTGATAGGCGGTACTCACAATGGTGATAGGCGGTACTCACAATGGTGATAGGCGGTACTCACAATGGTGATAGGCGGTAATCACAATGATGATAGGCGGTACTCACAATGGTGATAGGCTGTACTCACAATGGTGATAGACTGTCCTAACAATGGCGATAGACTGTATTCACAACGGTGATAGACTGTACTCACAATGGTGATAGACTGTACTCACAATGGCGATAGGCGGTACTCACAATTGTGATAGACTGTTCTTACAATGGTGATAGACTGTACTCAAAATGGTGATCGGCGGTACTCACAATGGTGATAGACGGTACTCACAATGGTGATAGACTGTACTCACAATGATGATAGACTGTACTCACAATTGTGATAGACGGTACTCACAATGGTGATAGACGGTACTCACAATGGTGATAGACGGTACTCACAATGGTGATAGGCGGTACACACAACGGTGATAGGCGGTACTCGCAACGGTGATCGGCGGTACTCACAATGGTGGTAGGCGGTACCCAAAATGGTTATCGGCGGTGTTCACAATGGTGATAGACGGTACTCACAATGGCGATAGGCGGTACACACAACGGTGATCGGCGGTATTCACAATGGTGATAGATATTACTCACAATGGTGATAGGCGGTACACACAACGGTGATAGGCGGTACTCACAATGGTGATAGGCGGTACTGACAATGGTGGTAGGCGGTACCCACAATGGTTATCGACGGTGTTCACAATGGTGATAGACGGTACTCACAATGGCGATAGGCGGTACACACAATGCGATAGGTGGTACTCACAACGGTGATCGATGGTATTCCAAATGGTGATAGATATTACTCACAATGGTGATAGGCGGTACTCACAATGGTGATAGGCGGTACTCACAATGGTGATAGGCGGTACTCACAATGGTGATAGGCGGTACTCACAATGGTGATAGGCGGTACTCACAATGGTGATAGGCGGTACTCACAATGGTGATAGGCGGTACTCACAATGGTGATAGGCGGTACTCACAATGGTGATAGGCGGTACTCACAATGGTGATAGGCGGTACTCACAATGGTGATAGGCGGTACTCACAATGATGATAGGCGGTACTCACAATGGTGATTGGCGGTACACACAACGGTGATAGGCGGTACTAACAATGGTGATAGGCGTTTCTCACAATGGTGGTAAGCAGAACTCACAATGGCGTAAGACGGTACTCACAGTGGTGATAGGCGGTACACACAATGGTAGTAGTCAGTACTCACAATGGTGATAGGCCGTACTCATAATGGTGATAGACGGCACTCACAATGGTGGTAGGCGGTACTCACAATAGCGATAGACTGTACTCACAATGGTGATGGGCGGTACTCACAACGGTGATTGGCGGTGTTTACAATGGTGATCGGCGGTATTCACAATGGTGATAGACGGTACTCACAACGGTGATAGGCGGTACACACAATAGCGGTAGGCGGTACTCGCAATGGTGATAGACGGTACTCATAATGGTGAAAGACTGTATTGACAATGGTGATAGACGGTATTCATAATGGTCCTAGACAGTACACACGGGTGATAGACGGTACTCACAAAGGTGATATGCGGTACTCACAATTGTGATAGCCGGTACTCACAAAGGTGATATGCGGTACTCATAATGGTGATAGCCGGTACTCAAAATGGTGATAGACGGTACTCACACTGGTGATAGGCGGTACTCACATGGGTGATAGACGGTACTCACAAAGGTGATATGCGGTACTCACTATTGTGATAGACAGCTCTCAAAACGGTGATAGACGGTACTCACAATGGTGGTAGGCGG